>NW_015167568.1:21906-36450 GCF_001447785.1 Gekko japonicus | reverse complement strand
ACTCTTTCAGACTCCAGGTGTTTCAGGGCAAAAGGCATACATATTAACTACAAAGTTGAGGAAAATTTCAAAGCTTAAACAAAAGGAAAGGCCACGATACCTGCCCTCAAGATCCAGAATGAAATCCTTGAACTTCATTTTGGAATATGAGGTAGTAAAGGGGTCTGCAACCAGTGTTCCCTCTAAGCTGAGTTAGTGTGAGCTAGCTCACAGTTTTTTAGCCTCCGGCTCACATATTTTTGTCTTAGCTCAGAAAGGATGGCTCCAGTTCAGAGCAGCAAACTAATTTATTCAGTAGCCAAATCACCTGCCTGCTCACAACTTTAATGCTGGTAGCTCACAAAGTAGGACTCCACAGCTTAGAGGGAGCATTGCAACTTCTACAACTACTGTACATGAACCAAACAATTATGAAAGATTGAGTCAGCCCATACGACTCAACAGCGCTAAAAAGCATGGTGGGTACAGCCAGAGATAATCAGGAGATTCAGAAACTGTGGCCAAGATCTGAAGGCTGGTTTGGTAAATGAACAGAGACTATGAAGACAGGCAGGTGGGGCTGGATAAGAAGAGGAAGGAGCAGAGGAGCAGCAACAGCTGCGGGCATACCGTGCTTTATTATTTAGTTATCGTATGGCAGAATTACACACAGGAAGCATATAATCATATAAAATACATAACCAAGTTGATACAATGGGTATACAGACTGAACAATTCCACTAAATACTACTATCTAAATTTTCAAACCACTCCACTGCAGCAGGAGAAAGTTCAAAGAGCTCTGTCACATCTCCCTGGAAAGCATGACATTCATATCCCTGTGATAGATGGAAAATAGTTTGGCGGGCTGCACCACAACCACATTCGGGTCCTGGTATTTTGCCCCATTTAAACAGCAGATCTGTGCATCTGCCAAAGCCTGTTCGTATTCTGTTAGCAACAGCAAGAACTAATATCTTTCCTTAAATCTTGAGAAAGCTTTGAAATGAAACGTGGAGATATTAGGCTGGCTCACACATTGGGGGGAAAGGAAAAGAAACTCATAAAAGCTACAAATATATACACATTTGCAGATGTATATATGGAATTGTATTTCTGAAAGTGTCAGAGTCGCTATTTTGCTGGAGTAGCATTCACCTGCAGAAAAAACTACTCAGGGTTTGCTCACTACTTCAGAGTCACTATCCTCTGTTTAAGTCTATATTGTTACAATAGTCACTTGTCTATACTATTTATAACTGGTTTACTTAGATATATAAGTGAACAGTCTATATAATATGTAATTGGATTACTTAGATATATAAGAAAATAATATAAGGATGGTATTTTAACTATTTTGATATTAGATTCACAGTTCTTGTTATTGCTGGTTCTCTTCTGTGAAGCTCATTTTTTGTGTTACTGTTTGTATTCTATGGGGCCGGGGTGGCTCAATGGTTAAGACACTTATCTGCAGACTGGAAGGTCAGTAGCTCGGTAGATTGAGACCCAAGTCCCATGTGATGGAGTGGGCTCCCGTCTCTGGCCCCAGCTCCTGCCAACCTAGCAGTTCAAAAGCAAGAAATTACAAGTAGATAAATAGGTACTGCTTCAGTGGGAACATAACAGCATTCCATGTGCCTCGGCATTTAGTCATGCTGGCCACATGACCACGGAAACGTCTTTGGACAGCACTGGCTGTTCAGCTTGAAAACGGAGATGAGCACCGCCCCCTAGAGTCGTATTTGACTAGCTTTCGAGCAAGGGAAACCTTTACCTTTACCTTGTATTCTATTGGCTGTCTTCCATGCTTTACATAGCAAATCAAATCCTGCAAACCTCTTGTTGATGTTTATCAGGCTATGGATATCGGATGGAACTGATTGCATCCATGTTCGTGACCACTCATTTCTTAGATCAAAATTGTGTGATTGCAGGATTTGTGCAGATCTTGTTGCCAGGTGTCAGGCCCTTAGACTGGGTAGGCCCACGTCAGTCATGTCTTTGTGGATGGGCAGCTCTCTGTTTTCAATGATCTTTCTATATTCACAAAGAAGTGCATCTTGTCTTTGGAGATGCAGGGGAGTGATGTGGCACAACATAGGTAGCCAATAGGTCAGAGTGGGTTTAATATATATTTTGCAGTACTATACACCAACCCCAAAGCTTGTCTGTATTTTCACTGCTACATTGGTAAGATGGTGTTTATAGCTCAAGGTCCTGTCCAGGGTAATGCCAAGGTTCTTAGGTGCATGTTTGTATGTAAGACAGGTGCCATTAAGGTGCCATTAAGGTGGACGTTCAGTTCACAGTTGGCAAGATTGTTGTTGAGATGGAAACAGGAGCATTCTGTTTTTCCTGGACTGGGAATGAGCCATCATTTATGGTAGCAATCAGCCAACATTTCGAAGTCCCTAGTCAGTATCTCCTCAGTCTTTTCAATTGAGTTGTGTCTTACTGCAATTGCCATGTCATCAGCATAAGCAAACTTCCTGAACATCAGAGATGTATAGATTGAAAAGAACTGGAGCGAGGACTGAGCCCTGCTTGCTAACTGTCTGACCCATAATTACTTGGAAAGGTCTATCACTAAGCATGTTATTTAAGAGTCAAATAATGTTCTACAGAGGAAAATTTGTACAGCAGGCCATGCCTCCAGACTGTGGCATAAGTGGCAGTCAGATCTTCACAACTATGACCTGTTCGTTAATTCTGTCACTGATTCAGGATTAGCTTCAGGAGTTTATAACAGGGGCTCAGAAGGGAAACAGGTCTGTCACTTTCTGCTAGATGTTTTGGTTTTCCAGGTTTCAGAATAGCAACTATCTTTGCTTTCTTGAATTCCCCTGGGAATCTTCCTGTTCTCATGATGTCAGCAAGAAACTCTGCAAACCATTTCTTAGAGAACGTGCTGCTGTTGATCAGGAACTCATTATAAATGCAATCAAAGCCCGATGCCTTTCCACTCTTGATATCCTTCATCAGTGCATTGGAAATCTCATCAGCACTGAAATCCCCTGACAGCTTGCAGTGTTCAGGTCAGGTGCATTTCAAAATCTGGAGTTTTTAAAAATCCTGACTGTAAATCTTGATCATTCAGAGCTCTGGATAGGGATACCAGTCAGGCAGCTTCCTGGTTTGATGTTACCTCAGGATTTCCTCAGAGCACAGGTGCACTTGCACCTAGTTTTTCCAGAAGGCTTCAAACTTTCCTACTGGAATGTCTGAAATCCAAATTCGCAGTTGTTTCAGTCCCTTTTTGTCTGCGTGCAGTGTCGAGTTCACGGAGTAGTTCATCTGCTACTTTTGGATCTTTGCTGTAAAGAAAATTTTGATACAGCCTCTTAACTCTGATCACTCCAGCCTGGAATATATTCTTTCCAATATCCTCAAGAAATGTGCCTTTTAGCTATAGATATAACAGATCCAATGAATCAGCAGTAGTTATTATGTGTTGTAGGGTCCCATCCAAGACACCTATCTAGATCACTGAAACCTGTCCATTTCACCCTCTTAAAATTCCATCATCGTCCTGAGAAACACCTGATAACTGGTATTTGGATTCCTAGCTCTAGGACTACAGTTCGATGCTGACTGTGAGGAAAAGCCTCAAGAACACATCTGGATATAGACAAAAGCTGACTTCTCCAGTCAGATGAAACAAACATTAAATCAGGATTGGACTCTATTCCATGCCGCCGATCTGAAGGTACCTTTGTCTTTAGCATTGAAAACGAGATACAAGCCATGTTTTTCAGCCCAGTTGACAAGTGTCTCACCATTCTTGTCATTAACTAATTTCCAATTTCCATGGTGCCTTTTAAAGTCACCAGCATATACAGAAGGATGAGGGTAGGTTGATAGGACATGTGCTAGCCATGAAACTGCAAAAGGTTTGTAAACATTGACAACATGTAGTTTCCCAACTTTTACTACAATTATGTGGATGTTATTGTGGATGTTGGTCGATACCAACTTCATATTTTCGATGTCACTTCAGGCATAAGGCTCTATACTGTAGTATGATGGTATGTGATGCCAATCATATCCTTCACTTTTGCTCTGCGGCGGGCCTGATTTTTGTTATCAAGATGAGTTTCTTGAACAAGAGCTAAATCTATTTTATTGGCCAGTAAGATTCACAACAAGTATTGGCATTTAGACTTGTTTATACCCTCAATATTCATGTGGCAAATTCAGATGCAGTCTCCTATACCCCTTGTTAAGTAGTCCTGAGAAGAACAATTTGATTGATTGATTGTTTCCATGTGTATAGCATAGCTAGGAGATCTTATGATTGTCTGGCAGCAAATGATTCTAGCTCTTTAGCATTATCCAGGGTGCACCACGAGGAGGCGAGCTAGAAATATACTGTGCTTGAGAACTGCAATCATTCATGAGTTGAACCTTTAATATTCTCTCCTGGCTGCCTTTCATGTCAAATGGTTGTAAAATAGCTTTGCAGATGCACAGTTGCTGTACAGCAACCTGCATAGCAGGTGAAGTCAATTCTCCTCTGGGGTCATAGATAATTGGTTCAGATAATGGTCACAGTAATCCTGATGGCTGCCATCACAGAGTAAGCTGACCATGGCGCATCCAAGATATCTGTGGTCTCTTATCTAAGGACATTCCATGGGGGAAATAACATGCTTCCATTTGGGAGGCACAGACAACATAACAAGCATGCTGGAGTCCATAGCAACCCCAGAAGCACCCAACAACCATGGTTTTTGCGGGTGTAATTTTCCACTGGTTCTGGCTGGCATTCTGGGGCTGAGGCAACTTAGGAAGTCAAGAAACTTCTGCCACACCTCTGGGTCTGTCCCTTTCACCACTGGCACAGCAGCTTGCACCAGCAGTGCTCTCTGCTGGTGATGTGCCAGTGCATGGCTGGACACAGTGTCACCATCGCACTCCTCTGGCACACCTCAGAGATACACCAGTGTATCTTGGAGATATACCTGCGTAGGACTTCCGGTTGATGGCGGCGTGCTAGCAGACTCACCTCCCGCACCTCCCGGGAGTGAAGCTGCGCTCCAGCCGAAGGAGGGGGTGCGCAGGCTCACTTACCCCCCCCCCCAGAGGACCAGCGAAGGGACCCTGGCCATGGAACTTATATGAGGTTGCCTCTTCGAGGGCGAAATGCCAGAGAATTGAGGCACGTCTTCTTTCCGACGGTTCTCCGTGCTGTGAGACCGAATGGACTTAGTGACGCAGATTGAGGCAAGTGTAGGAGATCGAGCGGCAGAAATGAAAGCTGAAAGCGAGGTCGAACGAACAATTATGAATGTGAGTCAGTTTTGAAGCATTTATTAAAGGGAAAAAGATAGCTCCCCACCCCACCGCACCAAACGGGGAAAAGGCGAGTGGGGGAGGGATGCCTCCCATTTGCATGAACTTTTGAGCAATGGGGGGGGGGGAGCGGAAGAAAACGTGAAGGAAACTGCCTAGAAGTACTTACCAAAGCGAATTTAAGCGTCAAGCGCACATTCAGAGACTTTTTTAAAAATTGCGAAAGTAAACAAGCGATAAAGATGGCGGGGAAAAAGGACAGAGAAAAACTTTTGAAAGTGAAAGGGTCTGAGAGCCCGAAACCAGAAGCTACCCGCGAGGTGGCAAAGTCTATAGCGGAATATATGCGCCCTCTGCTGGAACAGCTGAATAACTTCAAGGAACAGATGTCTATAGTGACTCAAAGTATTACTGCACAACAAACCCAGATAAACAATATGATACAAATAATGCAACCACCCAGAAGGTGAAGAAAAAAGTGCAAAAATTGGAAAGGAAACAAATCCCCATGGAAGATCAACTGTTGCAAGTGCAAATGGAAAAAGTCAACATGATTCTTCGCTTCCAGGGCATGCCAGAGAACAGGGGGGAGAATCTTAATGAGTGAATTACTATCCCCAGTGACAGAAATGAAGGCGGAATCGTTGCTAAGCAAGAACCCCTGAAAGTGGGGGGAAATACCATCAGAACGCTAAAGGATATTCCATTTGAAGTAAGACAACGGAGAAAGAAAAGATTGATTCTGTTCTGAAAGCTCAAGAATTCCTAAGGGTTCAGCTGGGAAGACCAGAGGACGGGGGGGAAAGGACAGCAAGTCTAGTGGAGAGCTGGACTCGGGTTCTTCTGGAGAGGACTCTTTGACAGAGCAAGGGGCAGCTGCTCCAAAAAGTCCTTATAAGCTGCGGAAGAGATGAGGAAAGGAGAAGTGAAGGCTGAAGGACTCTGAATTGTGCCTTTGAGAACTCTGAAATGGCATGATTGGGGGTACTGTTCCTAGACAGTTAAATTTAAGAGTTAAAGAAAAAGAAAGTAATATAAATGTCTGACTCAGTTTATAATAATCTAAATGAAATGAAGATTTGTTGTAACTAAGCTAGTGAGGATCTCCTCTCTTGGGTTTTTAGTTAGTAGTGGGTTCTTTTGCTTTATCCTATATATGTAGTCCCCCCCTACCCTATTTTCTGTAGTAGTTTTGTAGTTTGATTTAAAAAAATAATAAAAAATCCCCTCCGGGGGCTCAAAAAAAAGAGATATACCTGCATAGTACCTCAGCCGTTCCCTGTGAGTCCTCCCCCATCCGCGATTGTACTGTAAGTGACACAGGGAGATACTAGCACCCCCATAAAGCTGTGTGACAATATGTATGTGTGATATAACATTGACAATACAATAGACGTAACCAACACAAAACAGTAAGACTTAAAAAATACAGTTTGGGTTGGCAAAATAATTTTACACACTGTTTGGCTGCCAGTGGTGAGCAGTGAGGACAGATCTGTGAGGTGGGAGGAAACTAGAATTCTCATTGGAGTGTGTAAGAATGTAAATGCATGGAATACTGCTGATTACATTGCATGGTACTTGCAAAAAGTAGTCCAATGAAAAGGTTTGTACTGCTCATAGCATAACATCTGTTGAACACTTGGTGTTTGAACATACCTAATACACAGGGGTCGGTTGGCCCCGGAGCACACCGGAGCGGCACTCCGGGAGGGAGGAGCTGGGGGGAAGGCACATGACCAAGCCCCGCCCCCTGTTCCCATCAGCCATTAGTTGGGCTATGAGGAGGCAGAAGGAAGGTAAGTTGCAGCCCGGCGCCAGAGCGCAGGTCCTGAGAAAGGCCTTCAGAGGCCAGCTGGCCCCCTCCATGCCGCTGCATTTCTTGGCCCAGCGCTGGAGCACAGGGCCCAAGAAGGCCTTCAGAGGCCAGCCGCCCCCCCCTCCCCCACTGCCGCCTCATTTCTCAACCTGGTGCCAGAGCACAGGGCACAAGAAAGGCCTTCAGAGGCCGGTTGCCCCCCTCCCTCACCACGGCCATGTTTCTCTGCCCAATGCAGGAGCAGAGGACTCGAGAAAGGCCTTCAGAGGCTGGCTGCCCCCCTCCCCCGCTGCCTCCACTGCCACCACTGCGTTTCTCGGCCTGGCACCAGAGCGCAGGGCCCGAGAAAGGCATTCAAAGGCTGGCTGCCCCACCGCTGCCACATTTCTCGGCCCAGCGCCGGAGCACAGGGCCCAAGAATGGCCTTCAGATGCCAGATACCCCCCGCCCCCACCACATTTCACAGCCTGGTGCCAGAGCGCAGGGCCTGAGAAAGGCATTCAGAGGCCGGCGGGCCCCCTCCCCCATCGCTGCTGCTGCCTCCACTGCCGCCACTGCGTTTCTCGGCCCAGCACCAGAGTGCAGGGCCCGAGAAAGGCCTTCAGAGGCTGGCTGCCCCACCGCCGCCACATTTCTCGGCCCAGCGCCGGAGCACAGGGCCCGAGAAAGGCTCTCAGATGCCAGATACCCCCCCGGCACCAGAGTGCAGGGCCCGAGAAAGGCCTTCAGAGGCTGGCTGCCCCACCGCCGCCACATTTCTCGGCCCAGCGCCGGAGCACAGGGCCCGAGAAAGGCCTTCAGATGCCAGATACCCCCCCGCCCCCACCACATTTCTCGACCTGGTGCCAGAGCGCAGGGCCTGAGAAAGGCCTTCAGAGGCCGGCGGACCCCCTCCCACACCGCCGCTGCCGCCACTGCTGCCTCCACTGCCGCCACTGCGTTTCTCGGCCCGGCACCAGAGTGCAGGGCCCGAGAAAGGCCTTCAGAGGCTGGCTGCCCCACTGCCGCCACATTTCTCGGCCCAGCGCCGGAGCACAGGGCCCGAGAAAGGCCTTCAGATGCCAGATACCCCCCCGCCCCCCCACATTTCTCAGCCTGGCGCTGGAGTGCAGGGCCTGAGAAAAGCCTTCAGCGGCCAGCTGCCCCCTCCCCTGCCGCTGCATTTCTTGGCTCAGCACTGCTACCCACCCCTCACCCACCCAAGCCCACAGGAGCTCAGGGCAAGAGTGACAGGAATTGCATCTAAGAGATCTCTTAGATCAGGGGGTGTGGCATATGCAAATATGTTATGCTAATATGTTATGGTAATGAGCTCCTGCATCTCTTTTTGTACGAAATGACCCCTGCTAATACAGATGAGTCCTGTTCACAGAATCAGAGCCTCAGGTTCCCAGAAGTATATATGCATCCACTAGTAGATACATAGGGTCTTATCCCTCTTCCACTTGCAGCTGCTGGATGACCTTGGGCAAGCCATAGTTCTGTCAGAGCTGTTCTTGAAAGAGCAGTTCTTGAAAGAGCTCTGTCAGCCCCACCTACCTCATAGGGTGTCTGTTGTGGGGTGGGGAAGGGGAAGGAGTTTGTAAGCCACTCTGAGACTCCGAGGGAAGGGCGGGGTATAAATCCAATCTATTATTATTATTATCATTCACAGGTTATGCCAAACATGTTTAGTGACTACTACTCATGGTGAACAAAGGGAATCTCAATATGTACAGGCAGAAAACCTCTGAATACTGATGATAGGAGAGAGCATCAGGGAAGTCCTTTAAGCCCTGTTCGTTGTCCTTCCAGGGCAAATTGTTGGCCACTGCATAAACCTCTGAATACTGATGATAGGAGAGAGCATCAGGGAAGTCCTTTAAGCCCTGTTCGTTGTCCTTCCAGGACAAATTGTTGGCCACTGCATAAAACAGGATGCTGGACTAGATGGACCACTAGTCTGATCCAGCCTGTATTCCATCTCACTCTACTTTATGCTCATGGATAGTAACTTGTGAACAGTCCTATAAATTCAAGATGAATTTGTTACCATGTCATGTACAAATATCACATTGGCTAACTCTATCAGACTGCAACAGATCAAGTTTCAGGCATGATATATAATATTGTTTAATTTTAATCGGTTGTTCATACCAGAAATAACATAATTATCACTACTGATGTTAGACTACATACTTCAAAAATTGGTCCCTATTCATTTTATCAGTCATAAGAAGCAAAAGAAGTTACACACAGAAATATTCTAGTGAAATAATCCATTCTTTTACTCTATTTTACAGAATGATTTATCGTCAGTTCTGCTTTTGTTGATGGCATTTTTATGGGGAATTTCTGGTTTAAAAGGAATTGTAAAAAGCTAGAAGATTTTAATTGTGTGTAGTATAGTTTGGATAAAAAGATTACTTATAGCTATTTGGAGTGAGCATCACAAAGCTATATCAATTTCCTGCCTTTAATATCCACTTTTGAAATAAACAAATGGGCATTTTTTCCGCAAAAGCAATCAGCTTTCTGTATAAGGGAAAAATGTATCTCTCGTAATAAAAATGTGTGTGCATGTGAGGGAGAGAGAGAGAGAAAGAGAGAAAAGTGTTCTGATGCAAAAATACAATGATTATAGAATGCTAATGCTTGGAAGAATGAAAACATTGAATAAAAGCAGAATATGAATGAAAAGCCATCTTGATACAACTAAGTTCCTAACACATAAGTTCCACTAAAATGAATACAGATTACACAGAAAGAACTTCACTAGGTGGCTATGGCCTACATCAATATAACATGAAGTGTGAAACATTTGTGAAATAAAGGCAGAGGTCATTTCGAGGGGGAACGCGGGGGAACGCAGTTCCCCCGGGTGAGGTGCAAGGGGGCGGGGCACATGACGAAGCCCCGCCCCCTACTTCCGGCCACCCCACCCTGCTTCCAGCCCTCATTCAGCCAGGAGGAGGCAGGAGAAGAGGGAGGGTAAGTTGCTTCCTCCCCGCCTCTCCCCACCACTGCCTGCCTGGGGCCAGGGAGGGCCTTGGCGGGGCTTCCTCGCACTCCCGCTGGCCTTGCAGGTCCACCGCCGAGCCCCTGATGTCAGGGGGTGTGGCATATGCTAATGAGTTATGCTAATGAGTTCCCCTAGCTCTTTTTCTACGAAATGACCCCTGAATAAAGGTACATTCAATTCAATGGTGGTCTTAATTCTGTCCCTTGATTGTGAATTACAGATTAATTCACCATATGATTCTACGGTATCCACTCATGTGGTAAGAGAAAAAATCATTCCCCTGTTTCTCTAGATTTCTGCTTAGGTGTGGATGAATGAAAACATATTCCGGTACTCACAGACAAGTGGTACATATTTGATTATATATAAATTATGATGCATAAGTATTACTGTCTTTTTATTGTTCTAAGAAAGTTTGAATGATCAGTTCTTCTTTGGTAAAATGCCCAGCCCTAGTCAAAGGAGATCACAATACCTGCTTCCTTCCTGAGACAACAACTACTACTTGTTTGTTTTGGGTTTTTTTATTATTGATGCCTCCTACTCCTTTGCCAATTTTTCTTTTCTTTTAATTGATGCCTCCTGCTCCTTTGCCAATCCCCTTTTGTGTTAGCAATGTGTTCTTTGTCTTCTCCCTTTACTTGCATTGTGTCTTGCAAGAGACTCCACTGGTTGCATTAACAGTGAGCTGCTGGCACTGGACTGGGCAAGGAAGCAATTAAATGCATTACAGTAAGCAGACAAATGAATAAAAAGATGCCTCTTGTACAATAACCGCAGTTGGTGTTTCCCAACAGAGTCTTAAACAGTTCAGCTATGGCAGAGTATATTTTATTTTGGCATTAGGCATTTCATTAAATCAGAGCTATAAACCTGGAACATGGATAAATCCTGTACTTACTGTGGGGTTGTGTTTTGTTTTGTTTGCTGTTATTATAGAAATTAGCACATGTGGAATTCCACCCTCCATCTGGCAAAATAAATATAATTCCAAGAACATGGTGGTTGTAATTAATGTCCTGACCCAGGTCTTTTCCAAATCAATGGGAATCTTTTGACAGTCTTCAAGGGGAACTGACTGCAGACACTATAGCCAAAACTCTCACCTACTTAACACCCGTTCAGCTGTCCTAGCTCAGAATTTCACACTTAGAACCACTTAACCACTTGGCACTGGCTGAATGCATTCCCATTAAGAGAACATTTTACAAATGTTGTCCGGTTAAGCAGTAGTGTTGCTATTCATTATCGTAAGGGATAAATCAGATTCCTGGGAAATGTGCCAATAAAACAGTTTGCACTGTACTTACATATTTGACTCTTGATAGATTTGGTGAAAATGTCCTCATGTTAGGATAATAAAAACCCATTATCAGTTCAACAGTAGAAACCTGAATTCATTTGTCAAGAAGATAGTAGGCTCAAACACCAGTTGCCTCGTGAATGGCTAGAAGTATATTATGAAGAAATCCACCTGCCATAAAAAAGAAAGGCACATTACAATCATGTTTTAAAATGTCATTCCCCCCCCAGCTGAGATGGCACATTTGTGACTATGACTATGACTATGAACTGCAGCACTCATTATTAAAAATATATTTAGACTCTATCAAAGATGCTAAGTTATATTAAAAATTCAGCAAAATCCCACAATCAGAACTTTTGTAATTTATGCCACAGTTCTGAAAATCTGTTGTCTTTAAGTCCTGTTTGTCAGTATTTAGGAAACAAGATTTAGTTTTCTCTCTCAAAACCAATAAATAAATCCTCACTGATTGCAATATATATAAATTTTGAACACTGTTTGTTACAAAAAAGTGTCTTGCTCATTCCACTGGTGTAGCATTGGAAGAACTCAGACAACCCAGCCCACTGTTAATAGAGAGCTCACTGACTATTCCACTAATACCCGGCTGAGCAGGGACCAGGTACATCATTAGCAAAGGGTTATGTATATCGTTAGGGTTATGTGCATTGTTAGATCATTTTGCTCAGCTTATACCATTTTTATTTTTAAACTTCATTTTTTAGAAATTCAGCAGTCCTCTATATAGGATCTCTTCTTTTCAGCTCTTTAAGCAAAAACAAACAAACAAAAACACACAAGCTGCCTATTCTCTGCAGAATTTCTCCTCAGATCTTTTATTTTCCTCCTATTTTAAACTGCTTTTTGAAAGCTGTATGAAAGTTTCTCTGAGATCATAGCACACTTCCCTCCCAAAGAAATTTATGGATGAATGAATGAATGAATAAGTCTAGATCCTTTCCAATCTGATTTCAGATCTGATTATTAGACTGAAACAGCCTTGGTCACTGCAACACCACTTATCTACTCACACAGAATGCCTACCATCCTTTTAAAACTTGTCTCTCAGGTTATGGGTTACATGTAGATCAGGACACCACACTTGCCATCCTTCTCATTTTTTTTTAAATGCAGAGAGAGCCATGACTTTCTCTCACACCTCAGGTCCTCTCTTTCACCCCCAGAGACATCCACAGACAGGGTAGCCCTTAGCCCCCCTGTAATAATAAGCTCTCACTCTAACTACAAGTTATTGGGGCTGGGGCTCAGACCATGCCACCATTTATTCATATCTTATTTTATTAAAGGTATTAAATTGTATGTGTGTTTCTTTCTCTTAGAGATGCAGCCCACAGCGTTAAACAAATCAAGAAGTTAACTTTAATAATGATATTAACATAACTGCGGCGGACAAGTCAACTAAGGAGGTCCGCCAGTGAACGGCTGAACACAACATTCATTTCCAGAATGACAGCGAGGGCGATCATGCGGACGATGACGTCTGCGCAGTTCGGGGCAAGCGGACCCCAGCGAAGCCTACAGTTTCCAAGCCGTGCTCCGGTTGTGGCGGGAAACACCAGCGTGACTCCTGTTGGGCTCGAGATGTAACCTGCAGAGCGTGTGGGCGGCGTGGACACCTCGCCAGAGTCTGCAGGTCAGCGCAGAAGGATTCGGCGGCCAGCAGCAAGGGGACACCGCGTTCTTCCACACCAGAGGCAGCCCACCAGATGACCACCAACCTAACAAGCGCATCGACAGTGCATCGTACCAGCTGTCAGGAGAAAATCTCCGTGACCCCGACCCTGGACGGACGACCCTGCACGATGGAGGTCGACTCCGGCTCGTCTGTAACGGTCATCTCTGCGGCATCCTGGCAGCAGCTCTTCCTGGGACGGAGTCGGCGGCGGCTACAGCCTGCAGACACAAGGGTGACTGACTTCCAAGGGAACAGGATTCCCTTGGCCGGGAGGGACACTGCAAATGTTGTGTTCAAGGGAAGATGTGATAACCTTTCTTTCCTAGTGGCCGAAGGAGACCGGGTCAACCTGCTGGGGTTGGATTGGTTTGATCTTTTGGGTATTGGGATTTCAGGAGTTAACAAAATGTCTGAGAATAAATGGGACATGCTGTATGACCTGTTCCCCGATGTGTTTACTGAGGGTTTGGGGCGGTACAAAGGGCCCCCGGTTGCGTTCGAACTAGACCCATCCGTTAAACCGATTAGGTTGAAATATTGAAAGGTACCAATCCCTCTCAGACCTAAAGTCGAGAGGGAAATTGACAAACTTGTGGCGCAAGGCGTCTTAGAACCTGTCCCTTATAGCAAATGGAAAACCCCTATTGTAACGCCTGTAAAGCCTGATGGGTCCATACGCTTATGCGCAGATTACAAATGCACCCTGAACAAGGCTTTACAGCAACACTCCTATCCAGTTCCGGTTATAAGCCACATTCTGGCTTCATTAGGGGGGGGGAATATCTTTGCCAAATTGGACTTAGCCCAGGCATACCAACAGTTGCCTGTAACTCCTGAGGCTGCAGAGGCTCAAACTATTGTTACCCACAGGGGAGCATTTAAGGTAAATCGTCTCCAGTTCGGGGTAAATGTGGCACCCGGGATTTTTCAAGGGCTTATGGAACAACTCTTGAGGGGGGTACCAGGCACGGTGCCCTACTTCGACGACGTGTTAATTGCAGGGAAGTCTGAACATGAGTTACTAGACCGTGTCAAGGAGGTTCTGAAGCGTTTCCAGAATGCGGGGCTCAGGGTAAAACGGTCAAAGTGCACACTGGGAGTTAGTAGTGTGGAGTTCCTGGGTTTTCGGATTGACGTTGACGGAGTCCATCCCACTGAGGAAAAGGTGGCCGCAATCCGAGACGCCCCCAGGCCGGTGAGTAAGAAGGAGCTCCAATCATTTTTAGGACTCCTCAATTTTTACCATGCGTTTTTACCGCCTAAGGCATCAGTGGCGGCCCCTTTGCACAAGCTTTTGCATAAGGAGGCGAAATGGGAATGGGGACAGGCCGAGGAAAGGGCTTTTGTGGGAGTGAAGGAGCTGTTGACATCTAATGACGTGCTGATGCATTACGATGATCAGAAGCTCCTGGTGTTAGCTGCAGATGCTTCACCTTTTGGAGTAGGTG
>NW_015167568.1:7758-19681 GCF_001447785.1 Gekko japonicus | reverse complement strand
TTATTATTATTATTATTATTAGAACAGTCATAGACCAGATAAAAAACAAGATACAATACAATAGGATACAAAAATAGGATACAACAAAAATCTGCTATAAAATGTACATCCAGTTTATAATTGAACTAATCCAACAATAACATATATTAATAACATTATAAAATTATATACATATGGTCATTAATATATTGGCTCCTCAAAATCAGAAAGCGAAGCTCCTGTTTAAACTATTCTTCTGTTTGATCACCTGGGCACAGAACCTAGCTGTCACTCTAGTGACTGCTGGTATTTCATCAAGCAGTAATTTCTTTAAGGCTATCTTATCCAATATAAGCATGGATTGTTTCAGAATAGGGAGGATTATCTTGTCCCTGACTTCCTTATAAAAGGGACAATGAATAAAAATAAGTTCTAATGTTTCCACCTAACCAAGGGAAGCATGCACATATCCTTTCAGTGTATGGGATCTTCTGATATCTCCCTTCTGTTACCTTAGATGGCAATACATTGCAATCTAGCAAGGGTAAAAGCCCTCTTATGAGTGGGATATTCTACATTTTTTAGATATTGGGCCATATTTATAGTATATCTGTGTTTCTCAGAAATCATAAAATGTAGGTTTTTTATTAGACCTAGCTGGTGTTCAATGTCATGGACCCTTTGCTTAATTAAAGATCTTTCAATATTGATATCTTGGGTCAACAGTGTGTCAAGAGAGAAGCTTTAAGTTACCCCCTGTTAGACGTATACATTTCTGTTGATGCCGATCTTGGTTTATTAAAGGGAGTAGGCCTTTTGTGTTTTTGTTTATCCTAAGTAAAAAAAAAAAGCTGAAGCCAAAAAAATTCTTGCCTCAATTTTATTTTTCCAGTTTCCAGTTGCAGTAAAGAATTGGAAACATTGGGTGGAACTTGTAAAATAGATTGAAGGAATTTAGTTTGAATTTTCTCTAGTAGATATAAACTGTTAGCCGAGATACCTAGGTAGATACCATAAAGGAGCTGATTGATAACTTTGGCTTGAAAAAGTTTCAGGCTGCAGGCACGTAAGAACAGCCTTTGGCTCGAAAGAATCTTAAAATTGTATTGGATGATCTCTCAGCTCGATCTGCCCGCAGATTATAGTGAGCTGTCATAGAACCATTCTCCTTAAATATGACCCCTAAGTATGTAAATTTATTAACCTGTTCAATTCTGTTCCCTTTCATTGACCAAGTCTTCTTTTTTGGACATTTGCCAAATACCATCACCTTGGTCTTACTGTAATTAATTTTTAGATGTTCTTTACTGCAATATGTAGCGAAACTGTCCAATGCCCTTCGCAGGCCCAATGGAGTTCTTGCTAATAGGACTGCATCATCAGCGTATAGCAGTATTGTTAGGTGGCATAAAGCCATTTTTGGTGGATGGAATTTTGGGTCAGTCATGTGTTTAACCACATCATTGAAATAGAAGTTAAATAGCTGAGGGGCCAGAAGACAACCCTGTCTAACTCCTTTAAAAGTTTTAACTGGGTCAACGGAACCTACCCTGTCTGTCACTGTCACCCTGGTGGATGACCTGCTCTGGGAGATGGACAGATGGAGTACAACTTTGCTGATTCTACCGGATCTTTCAGCGGCTTTTGATACCATCGATCATGGTATCCTGTTGGACCACCTTTCTGAACTGGGAGGTGCCATTCTGCGGTGGGTTCTGGTTCTACCTCAATGGTAGGTCAGAAAGTGGAGCTGGGAGAGTGCTGCTTAGCCCCCCAGCTTCTGACCTGTGGGGTCCTGCAAGGCTCTACCTTCTCCCCTATGCTTTTCAACATCTTCATGAAAATGCTGGGTGAAGTCACCTGGAAATCTGGGTAAGGTTATCACCAATATGTGGATGACACTCGGCACTGTATCATGCTTCTGGCTGATGCCAGGGAGAGTGTAGAAACCCTGAATCAGAGCCTGGAGGCAGGTTTGGAGTAGATGCAGGCTAATAAACTGAAAATCCCAACAAGATGGAAGTGATAACGGTGAGTGCTAAGTCGTCATGCATTCTGGATGGGGTTGCACTCCCCTTGAAGGAACAGGTCTGCAGTTTGGGAGTACTCCTGGATCCTGGGCTACTGCTGAATGAACAGTGGCAGCTGTAGCCAAGAGTGCCTTTTATCAGTTTCAAGTGGTTAACCAGCTGCTTCCCTTCTTAGGCAGAACAGATCTGGTCACTGTAGTACATGCCCTGGTTACATCAAGAATAGATTACTGGAATGCACTCTATGTGGTGTTTCTCTTAAAAAAGATTTGATAAACTTCAGTTCATGCAGAATGACAGAGCCAGGTTGTTGCCTCCCAATTTGTTTCCAGGCACAATTCAAGGTGCAGGTGTCAACCTTTAAAGCCCTATATGGCTTGGGACCAGCATACCTGAAGCCTACTCTCTTACAAACCTACTCAACCACTACAGTCATCTTCTAAGGCCCTGTTTTGGGTGCCCTCACCTTTTGTAATTAGGCAGGTAGCAACTCAGGAGAGGGCCTTCTCAGTCATGGCACCAAAACTGTCTCTCCAGGGCAATTTATCTGCCCCCTTCTGTTGCTGTCTTCCCACAGTGAGTAAAGACCTTTTGTTGTTGTTGTTTCATCTGGCATTCTGTCCACGACCCATCCTTCCCGCCCTATGTTTTCACTGTTGTTTTTAATGGTTTTTTTCTGTATTTTAGATTTAATTCAGTTGCTTTCAAGATTTGTTTCTGTTTGCTTTAATGGTTTTTAAGATGTATTTCTATTACGTGTGCTTTTAATTTGTCAGCCGTGTTGTTGGCCCTCATAACTTCCTAACTGTAAGAGTGGTTGAGCAGTGGAACAGTCTGCCTTGGGAGGTGGTGGATGCTCCTTCGCTGGACATTTTCAAGCGGAGGCTGGACAACCAACTTTTGGGTATGTTGTGGGGCTATCTTTCGGCTATGCTCCTGCAGAGTTCAGGGGGTTGGACTAGATGACCTGCAAGGTCCCTTCCAACTCTAACATTCTATGATTCTATAAGGACAGAAAGGCAAGGTATAAATATAAATGAATGAACATATGTATGTATAGCAAAGCTATGTATTTCTGCAGTGAGGCATCCATTCCCTCCTCCCCCCAAGATAATGTTCAAATCGACCACAATACAGCACTAGGAAGGATAGGAGAGAGGGAAATCAAGCAAAGCAAAATAGAAAATGTGTTTGGAGTATGCTTTGCAGGTTCATGTGAGTAAGCATCAAGCAATCAGGGAAGAGCTGCAATTATGAAGAGAGAAACAATTACAAACTCAGCCAGTTAATTTTTCTTCGCATGACAAAGCATAGGCACGACCCAGCAAAATTAAGCACTTTTAAGTCCCTTTGATTGCAGTGGAGAATTAAGCGTGTGTTTAAATATCTCCTATTGAAACAGAGGGACTAAACATCCTTCATTTGGAGCTGAATTGTTCTTCCTCCATTTTGGGGGGCTTCCAGCTAAAATTAGCATCTAAAGAAACCCAAAGCAGTATTGAGGGGATGTAAAGTAGAGTAAAGGCATATAAACAACTAGAATGACTGCAGCTGCAATCAGAGAAGGAAGTACTTGGAATTTCTTTAGGATGGTAGGCAAATATTCAGAGCAGAAACAACAGCTGCCAGAGGTCTGAACAAAAATTACAAACAAAATGCAATACCAAGATGAGTAAGTAATTCTAGGCTATTCGAGCTAAATTGCTGTGGCTGGCAGGGCTGGTTATACAATGCTCTTGAGGGCTGTGTTGCATTGAGATGTTTGGTGCTTGGGAATAGGCCTCATCAAGGGATTCTGTATCACACTCAACAGTTTTCTTCAGAAATGGGAAGCCACAGAGCTAACAAAAGGGAAATCAAACAAACATAACCATCTCCCACAACACTCATTTTTCCTGAGACTGTCTTGTCAAAGGGGAATCAGCTGTTCACATAAAGATCTGCTAAAATTAAGTAGCAAAACAGGTGATTGAATCTTGTGGTTTGTTTGTTTTTTTAAAAAAGCATAGCTCAAGGATTCCATTTGTCTTTTGGTCCACTTATAAGACCAATAGTGTTTGAAATTTACTCTCTCTGATGGTATCAGAAGAATCACACTTATTAAGCTTTTGATAAGGGGGAAACGTTGACAATTACCTGAACAATTTTTTCCAGTGTATATATTAAGCTAGATGTTTAATTATGAAATTTCTTCCCTACAGGAGATTAAGCTGCCTGGATTATTAAGGTCCAATCAAACCAGCAGATATAAGAATTTTTCAAATTTCAACTAATAATTGCCCACAAAAGAAATGATTTCACAATAATAAAAACATATTTCCTGACTTCCAACATTGCCCAGCATTACAACATAGTCAGTGGCCCTCACTTATTTCCTTATTTATGAAGCACAAGCAAAAGGGAAAACAAACAGTGCTCCTGAACCCAACTCTTGCCCCCTATGTTGTTGACTATAGAAACAGTTAGATTCAAACTACATCAGATGAGTTAAGATTCAAAATACTGGAGATGGGAATCATTGTGAGGAATTAAACTTGTGAAAACAAGAGTTGTAGTGTAGCTATTGGAAGAATACATTTTTGTTGTTATACATAAAAATACATTTTAAATTATTGGCATTTTTAAAAAGAGAAGTGTTTGAATTCCCCTGCACAGACACAACTGCTAGAGCTTTTCATCTGCTCTTTGGCAAGTAGGACTTTAGTCCTTGCTCTGGATTTTTGTACTAGCATCTCATCACTTCTCGACTCCTATGGGAAGTTATTATGAGGACCAATGGCAGAAAGACATAGCTTGTAATGCTGTCCTGTGCTCCATCTGAACTTTTTAAAAAAAAATACTGGCACAACTATTTTTGTGCAGGAAACAAATTATTTGCCAATTGTGCTTAGTTTTGAAAAAAACAATATCCCAAACAGTTGGAAGCATTAACATGAATAATAGAGAATGTCACACTAACTCTGCCACATACTACTCATTTTGGGGGGTTTCTTTAATCCAAAATGTGTATGATCAGGAATGAAAATAAATTCTTTGCTACCAGGGCAATGAAAGCAGACACAGCTCTGAGATATTTGAAACACCACATTATCCTTACCTTCTACTCCTTTAATTTTTTACATTATTGGTTTATTTATTTTTCTTCTGTCACCTAACATGTGTGGGCCTTGAGAAGTAACCCTTTCCCCATATGAACACAATTTCTTCTTCACACAATGAGATGTTTTTTTAAAAAATAAACAATGAAGAGATAAGGTGTTATGTACGTGGACCGCCTCCAGGGGTCCACAGACAGGCCAGAGCTTGGATCCGAAAACAAAGGAAACTTCGGATCCTGGATTCCCCAGCCCCAACCAATAGCCACCTTGGTGGGACATTTAAACCCTCCAATGGGAGTGGGGGGGTTGCTGGTGGATATGTATATAGTTGGCCCTGTTGGCCATTACAGTTAGTCTTTGTCTGTGTTAAGTACAATAAACGTGTGCTACAGTATGTCGTCGTCCGAGTCCTCCATGCGGCAAACCTAGTACTTTTCATAAGGCATTTCTTTTCAGCAACAAATTTCTTTTCAGCAACAAAATAATTATTCTTCATGCCACCCCAGAAATGCTGGAATAGTCTACTACTATTGCCATGAGATTCCTTTCCCCAACCCCTAATATCAGCCTTCATGCATCATCTGGTACCATTAAAATATCTTCATAGTGCTGTAACCCCAAAATCAGCCCTGGTCAGGGGCCAATTTCTGAGCCCCCTTCATGTCTTCTCAGACCCTATGCTGTCCAAGATCGTGGAAGAGAATTCATGTTTGAAATTAAATCAGAGAAATTAAGATTGGGCTATAGGTCATAGGAAGACTGACTCACAAGTAGCCAGATTCCTCTGGGGGCCAGGACACTTGCCTGACAATTTATTCTTTGGCTTCCTGGGGCCATAATTTGGGCCATAATTAATGTTTGAGGTTTAGAGGACAATAATCTACCTCCTAAGGACCATGCAAGAATCTGTTTTACAATGCAGACTTCCCTGGAAACCTAATCATGAGTGAAGCTAGGGCTATCAGCCATCTTCTAGCCTTTATTATTCAGGTCTGCCACTCAGAAACTCAGTCATCAGACTCAGAAGATGTAATGATCCTTCCTTTTCTATTACCTCATCTGGTCTCTGTCATTCCTCCCTCTTCTATTATGACTCTTTTTGGGCATCTTCTGCTTTATCTTTACAAAAATCCAAACCAAACAGTCAGGATCCTGACAAACACACACAGTCAAAGAAAGAATTCTGATATTCTTCCAATTAGAGAGCGGCCAAAAACTCCTGAATCATGGACAGAATTCTGGAAATTTGGCCCAAGGACGCAAAGGATCTAAAAATACCACCATTTGGATTTGGCCCTGATAGTAAATGCCCAAGGAAAAATAGGGTAAAAATAGCGGTGGCACCCTGCTTCCACCTGGACCCTCGCCCTTGATCCTTTGGGTCTTCTTAAGACTGCTGAATAAGAGCAACATATGAACATTTCTGCTCTTTAAGCCCTACACTCTTCCTCCCTTCTTCCCATATCCTATCCCATAACTCAAAGCACTACTCAAAGAAAGCCTGAATCCCTCACCTGTGTCCCCATTCCCTTTGTCTCTGGGGCCACTGTATGCTCATAACAACACTGAAGGCAGATTCTGACTTTCTGGCCTAGCCTGAGAGAGGAATATCTAATTTACTTGGGTCAGGTTCAAAAAGGAACCACCTGATTTTGCTTGTTGTTGGTTATTCCTCAAATCCTTGTCTTATTTTATATGCCATTTAGTTATTTGCAGTTCATTGATTTCCCAAGTTTAGTATTTTATGTTGTTCTTTTAATCTACCTGCATTTCCCTACTTTTTCTTCTGTTAATTCTATATATTCAGTAAAGATTAATGTTTAACTATTGTTGCCCTCACTGTCTTCCCTGAGGTATTGCCCAAGTATGTACTCGTTTCAAGCTCAGACAAAAGATCCTTTGATTCAGAAATCTAGGATGTGCCTGTGTAAACAGTTTAAACAGAGAGACCTGACTTTTGCCTCAAAAAGTGGGCCTATTTTCACAAAAAGTTTAACATCCTGTACAAATTGCCCACCCTTCAAACAATGTTGAAGGAGTCCGTGAAGACAGAAACAGTGTTTGTCCCATTCAGACTAGAATGACTGCTCTTACATTGAATGGCTTTGCAACATCATCATATAGTCAAATCTGATTGGCTGTGTGATGACACTGTGACACTGACATTGTCATGATATGATTTTGATTGGTGGTGATTCTGATTTTGACTGGCTGTGATTAGATTTTCCCAGCAATAAGAAGCCATTTAAAACAAGTGCTGATTGTGGAATGAAAAGGGATGTGTGGGCAAGGCATGGTCTTTCACGGGATATCTCAGTCCTTGGAAAGTTCCCCTTTCATGATGACAATGTTGGTGTCCAGACATTTAGGAAGACCTAACAATATCCCTGAAAGAGGGATGTATGAAATGATTCAACTCTTCCCTACAAATAATATCAACTTCATGAAATTGGCCCAGCTTGTTGAAGTCATTTTTCACTTGAGATGTGATCTTACATTTTCCCAGTTTTTCTTTATTCACATCACGATTTTGCATTACTGCAAGACAGGCATCATTCCAAGCAATGACTAGCTAACTATTGGGTATTGTTTCTGCCTATCTAATGCTCATCATGTTCCCACTTAATAAATACATTTGAAGTAGTTCTATTAGCAAACCTGCATCAAGCCAAGCTACGATCCAAAACTCCCAATTCAAACCACAAAGCCAGCTAACTATGGCACCGTATTCTAGACTATTGATCCCAAGTCCAGCTTCTTTCCCTGAATCTGAAAATAAACAACAAAAAGAACAACAACAACAAAAAACAGTTCCCATACTGGTTGGGAACATTTAACCACAACCATTAGCATGTGACTTCTGCTTTGGGAGATAAATGATATACATATGTTCACCAACCTCAACATTTTGTTGCAAAAAAGAGGCACTTACTGGATAGTGCCTGTGACATTGTTAATGATGAGTGATGCATCTTTCTCTGCCATTTTGTGACCTTTTAAAAGGTTTATTGGTTGTCTGTGTGCTTTTTTAACTTCTTTGAAGACTGAACATTCATATCTTGCATCAGTCAAGCAAAAGAACACTCATATAGCCCTTTTTTTCAAAAGTGGCAAACCCAGTAGCAAAACAACTCCCCACCTCTGTGACAATACCTTAACTCCTAGGCTTACAGGCACTTAAAGGTTCTGTGAAGAACAGCTACTTCCTTTACCTAGCATTGGAATGCACATATCTCCTGATCTTCCTTTTTATAAAGGTGGTTAAAAAGCATAACAGACCTACTTAGCCTTTCTACAACAAATTCAGCCCTCTCATGTTTATTCAAGAGGGTGATATATCAGGGGTGCTTTGGATCAAGACTAAGTGAGTATTTTAATTAGGGATCTGCACCTTTAAAAAGCAATAATTTTCAAATTTGGATTTCAGGAAAGGCCTATTAGTGATCAGGGAAATTTGGGTTAAATATGAAAAGGAGACAAATCAGTAATACATCCATAATTACATCTACTGATCTCCAGTAGATGAAGCAGCCATCTCTTTCATCAACTTGAATCTAAGAATGTTCCTGCCAGTTAGAATAGACAACACTTATCCTGATAAGCCAGTGGTCTGAGTCAGTATATGGCAGTTTCATATAGAGCCAGCTTGGTGTAGTGGTTAAGTGTGGGGACTCTAGTCTGGGAGAACCGGGTTTGATTTCCCACTCCTCCACTTGCAGCTGCTGGATGACATTGGGCAAGCCATAGTTCTGACAAGAGCTGTCCTTGAAAGGGCAGTTCTTGAAAGAGCTCTCTCAGCTCCACCTATCTCACAGGGTGCTTGTTGTGGGGAGGGGAAAGAAAGGGAGTTTGTAAGCTGCTCTGAGACTCTGAATGAAGGGTGGGGTATAAATCCAATCTCCTCCTCCTCCTCCTCCTCTTTATTTTGGGCAGATTAAGCAAACAAGACATGTATTCTAGAAATAATGCAATAAAATGTTTTTTTCTTCCCTCAAACTTATTAAAGTTCAGGACCATTCCCAAGTATTGATGCCTAAATTCAAATTGTGTAGAACTTATTTTTAGGAATCACAAGTGGCCATCCTAATTACTTGTGGACATAGCTGGACCACACCATCATTTTAGTTAGGAGAGAGAGAGAGAGAGAGAGAGAGAGAGAGAGAGAGAGAGAGAGAGAGAGAGAGAGAGAGAGAGAGAGATATGAAATTAGAGAAAGTCCTATAGTATGATTATGGCCAAGCATTTAGACGAATGGGGCCCACACTAATTAGTACCCTGACAATCTGAGCGGTTGCTTCTTGAACGAAAAATGCAGAAGGACTGTCAAAGCTGTTAATTACTCAGGTGGAGTTAGCATACAGCTCATTAAACTATGTCAAAACTTTCAGTCCTAGTGCACTGCATCATTCCCTTTAGGGGGATCTCCTATCAGAATAATTTGATTGTTAAAAATATATCAATTCATAGCAAATGTCACCTATAGCCCCCAAAATGATAGAACGTATTGTTACAAAACAGTTATAATTTTATCAAAAGTATCACTGCAGTGAAGTCAAGTGTATGTAATTAGCATACAGTGGGTACATTTATGACAAATTTTGCTCACTATATGGAAGTACCAGTACTTCTACAGGTAATTTGCTCCTCTATTACACTTTTTGTATGATGCGTAAAATGGCAACACACACACAGTATAATTAATGTTTCATCTTTTTCCAGGTGAGGTGAACAAATAACAGCATTGCCTATTATATGTGAAATATGAAAAGAGATGAGCAAGTGACCAGAGCATCCCCTTGTTGTTGTTGTTCAGTCGCACAGTCGAGTCCGACTCTTCGTGACCCCATGGACCAGATCACGCCAGGCCTTCCTGTCTTCTGCCGTCCTCTGAAGCTTGCTCAATTTCATGTTCATTGCATCATGTTCGTTGCATCTGTCTAACCATTTCATCCTTTGCCGTCCCCGTCTTCTTTGACTTCAATCTTTCCCAGCATCAGGGTCTTCTCCAGTGAGTGCTCCCTTCTCATTTGGTGGCCAAAGTATTTGAGCTTCAGTTTCATTATCTGGCCTTCCAGGGAACAGTCAGGGTTGATTTCTTTGAGGATTGACTGATTTGTTCTTCTTGCAGTCCAAGGGACTCTCAAGAGTCTCCTCCAGCACCATAGTTCAAAAGAATCTATTCTTCGGCGCTCGGCCTTCCTTATAGTCCAACTCTCACAGCCATACATGACTACTGGGAATACCATTGCTTTGACCATGCGGACTTTTGTTGGCAGTGAAGTCTGTCACTACTTCCATGACTTCCCCTTCTATTTGCCAAGGAGTGATGGGGCCGGATGCCATGATCTTAGTTTTTTTGATGTTGAGCTTCAAGCCCACTTTTGCGCTCTCCTCTTTTACTCTGAGCAAGAGGCTCTTTAGATCCTTTTCACTTTCAGCCATTAGAGTGGTATCATCTGCATATCTGAGGTTGTTGATCTTTTCCCCAGCAATCTTAATTCCCGCTTGTGATTCATCCAGGCCAGCATTTCGCATGATGTACTCTGCATATATATTAAATAAGCAAGGCGACAATATACATCCTTGTCGTACTCCTTTTCCTATGCTGAACCAATCAGTTGTTCCATATCCGGTTCTGTCGCTTCTTTACCCTTATACAGGTTTCTCAAGAGATGTGAGGTGGCCTGGTACTCCCATCTCTTTAAGGTCCTGCATAGTTTGTTGTGATCCACACAGTGAAAGGCTTTAGCATAGTCAATGAAGCAAAAGTAGATGTTTTTCTGGTACTCTCTTGCTTTCTCCATAATCCAGCAAATGTTGGCAATTTTATCTCTAGCTCCTCTACCTCTTTGAAACCCTTCTTGTACTTCTTGCAGTTCTCTATCCATGTATTGTTGAAGCCTAGCTTGTAGGATCTTGAGCATGACCTTGCTAGCGATAGTTTGAACATTCCTTGGCATTGCCCTTCTTGGGGATTGGAATGCATACTGACCTTTTCCAATCCTGTGGCCACTGTTGTGTTTTCCAGGTTTGTTGGCAGATTGAGTGCAGCACTTTAACAGCATCATCTTTTAAGACACTGAATAGCTCAGCTGGGATACCATCACCTCCACTAGCTTTGTTGTTAGTAATGCTTTCTAAGGCCCATTTAACTTCACATTCCAGGATGTCTGGCTCGAGGTCAATGATTATACCGTCGTGGTTGTCAAGGACATCGAGGTCTTTCTTGTATAGTTCTTCTGTGTATTCTTGCCATCTTTTCCTAATCTCTTCTGCTTCTGTTAGGTCCCTACCTAACATCCCCTTCTGGCCCTTATTTGTAAATCCTATTCTTGATCCAGTATCGTGCAATGGATTGTGCCCAACCACTTTCTCCATCAGTGGAACTGCCCTTCAACCAGCAGAAAACTATGATCGACTACAATTCAGTGGCTCCCAAAACAGCCTTGAAGGTCTTATTTGGCTTTCACAGTGATGTTTTCACAATGGGCATTTGGGAAGACTCCCAAAGTCTGTGCAGACATAATTTTATTTTAAAACTGACAGAGATTGTTTGGGTGCAATTCTAAATTTCTTCCAATAAAAAATGAATGACTTGATCCTATATATTTTGCCATTATTAATAACAAATCAGAAGGGAGGCCTTATGAATAAACCTGTTCAAAAGAGTGGCCTGGAAGTCTGGAAGAGGCATTGCTGAGAACAATACTGTGCAGCTCAGCAAGTCATACCCATTTCTAAAGGAACTTTTCTAAAATTCTCTGCCAGCCTTTGAGGAATGAAAGTCTTCCATTAGACTTAAAAACCAGCCTGTCT
>NW_015167568.1:4393-7687 GCF_001447785.1 Gekko japonicus | reverse complement strand
ATACTGTCAAGTGTTTAGACTTCCCTTCTTTTCTGCCTCCCAAGGTATTGTGTATTGATAGAAGAGTGATAACCTATAGATTTCTCACAGCTGAACTCTGGGTGGGATAATGGTTCTTCATAAATATAAACTTGAGCTGAAGTATGAAACATGCATGTTTCCTTCCACAGAAGAAGCAAGGAAGAGACACACACTATCAGTAAGAATGACCCATAAGTGTTTTCTTCTCTTTTTTCCCTCCTACAGGAGCAGTTAGCGTGGCGCGCAATGAACCAGATCAACAATGTGATTCAGGCTGTCTGTGCAGCTTCATGGTGAAAGAAAAGATGGACTACTTTTTAAAAAACCCTCCACCCTCCTACAGCTCTTAGTTCTTGCTTCCCACACTTTAACATCCTCTGTCACCCCTGGCGCTGTTACTGACCCATGCTAAGCTAAACTAAAGGATGATAAGTTTGCTGCCTTTGCCCTTGTCCTAAGGGGCTGCACATTATCCTATCAAACATCAGAAGCCATTTCACTGGGATATTTGTCAACCTATGCCGTCCTTTTTAGATCAAATGAAATGGGCAGTGAATTAAAAAAAATGTCATTCTCTAAAGGAAATGGATGAAGGCTTTTGTTCCCAGTAATAAATTGGTGCTATGGCCTGATAATACTATTTTTGGTATTAAATTTGACAGGGTTACTATTTCCAGTTCATTTAGGAAATAATGGGGGGGAGCTTTTTGATCCTTTTAGCAATAATGATTTTTTATATATATATGCAAAAAAAATGATATATACAAGCAACTGCCAGCATAAAAATAGAGGATTGGGAGAAATTGCAACCTTTTTGTTGGCAGTGATTAATTAACAATCATGAAGCCATCAATTTTAAGAAAAGAACCATGTAACACAGTGTGTATATATAGTCCTTCCTAATTTTTAGAAGTTTAGGACTTTGGGGGTTCCTTTGCTTGTTCCTGCTTAGTTTTTGATATAATGTAGATTTATAGTGGATCATGATATGTATACTTTCACTAAGGTCATACAAGGGATTAATATCCTTTCCTTAAATGAATGCTTGAAAACAAATCTTCTATATGTAAAAAATAGTGAGCAGAGATCAGAGGATAACAGTTTCCAAGGTTTAAGAATAAAGCTTGGTTTTAATATTCTCCAAGAATTATAGCTGCATTCTTGGATTACAAAATACTTAAGACATAATAAAAATAAGCATAAATTCAATCAAATAGACATTACACATTTGAAATTTTACATGCACACACATGTACACATACAAATATTGCACTGAAATCCATTCATTTTAAAATGCAACAATAGAAATAGCATGTTTCTTGAGCAGATTTTCTGAAAAGAAGGTGCGTGGGGGGGAGGAACTAACAGCCATGGTAGATAGAAAAGTGGTGTTCTAAGATCTGAGAGGCAGAAAGAGATTGCCATTAAGCAATGACTCAGAGGAAAGGAGTTAGGAATATAAATGATTATTTTCTTCTTGTTTCTTTTAATATTTGTGCATGGTTGGGAAGACTAGCTTTGTCCTCCCTTTGTTCGCAAATTTTCCATTTTTGTTTATATCAAGTTTACACTTTTAAAAAAGATGACACTTCTATTTTGGAAACCATTTTTATGTCATTTAAACACAACTGATGCTCTCCTCCTGAGGTATCCATTTTAATGGCAATATTTTTATCAAATATTTTATTAATAAGGTCAGGGCAAATGAAGATTGAAGTTTCATTTTGAGCCCAGGGAAATGGTGAAACTTGAACTTTCAGATTACACCAGAGTTCTCACTATAGTTGGTAATATCCTGAAGAAAGACCCAGAATAGAAGCAGAGATCAGCACCATGCTATACAGTGCTATACAGGAATTTCCTAATTCTTGTCAGATTACTTTGAAGAGCACCTATGGCACACTATATTCAAACTAATGGCTCGTAATTAAACAGCTCATTGTTCAAATCCACTTTTATTTTGCATGAGGAGCCCTTCAAATGGTGTCAAGTTCTCATACTGGCTTTTACAAATCTTGACACAAAGCAAGATTAACTATAGATTGGTCCCATTTCAAAAGGGGTTTTTGGCCATCCCTTCCCACATCAGACCATCATTTCTGTCTATAGAAGGACAAGACCTAGGATATTCATGGGAAATGTCCAACTGGAAATTACTGTGAAGTCATGATCTATAGGACCACATAAGTCACGATATATAGGATCAACCAATGCAGAAGGGTATATGCTGCCCCCAGGCTTAGTAAGAAGAGGTCTTGTGGAGAGAAACAAAACACACCACACAACAATTTGGAATAAAAACAGGCCATAGCATTTATTGATTACAGACCAAGGAGCACTGGCGAAGCATGGAGACAGATCCTGGGAAGCGAGCAACCCTGTCTGCTGTTCGATTATACATTCCACAGCCCACCTGCTGGGGGAAACCCAGGAATAACAAATATTAATCATATCAAAAGGGTGGCTGCTGCTGAGTGGTAAAATTTGACACCTGGATGAGCCTGAGCACAGCCCAAGAGCTTGGCATGGTGGCTCAGCCCCCAGATCCCATAAGGGAATCCCTAAAAGGGGGAAGGTGGACACACAGGCCCATGTCCCCCCAAAGAATCTGTCCAGATGTGCAAGACTGCCTCACTGTGACATTTAAGCATACATATCCTAACACCCAGAAAAAGGGGACGGTGGGTGGGGATTCAAGAAACACCAGAGAGCACAGCTTAAATAGCTCTGAGTAAGCTCTGTGTCACCCTTACATAGATCCCACCAAAACTTTCCATACTTTGCCGGGCTAGCCCCTGGATGACACGGGGCTGGACTGCACGGTGACCTGAGGCTCCTGTCTTTGCTGGCCCTTCAAGCCCATGTTGCAATCCGGCCCTTTAGGTAAGTCATAGAATCATAGAGTTGGAAGGGACCTCCAAGGACATCTAATCCAACACCTGACTCAATGCGGGGAATTAGCAACTGCCTTCCCCCCACACCCCCAGTGACCCCTGCTCCATACCCAGAAGATGACAAAAAAACACCCTCCAGGATCCCTGGTCAAGGGGTCTGGAGAAAATTGCTTCTGGACCCCAAAATGGTGATTGACATCTCCCTGGGTGTATAAGAAAGGGCCACAAGAACTAAGCAGTAATGCGATCCTCCCTCTCATGATCTGCCTAAGGTCACAGAATCAGCACTGCTGACAGATGGTCATCTAGCCTTTGTCTGAAAACCTCCAAAGAAGGAAAGCCCACCACCTCCCAAAGAAGCCTGTTCCACTGAGGAACC
>NW_015167568.1:0-4230 GCF_001447785.1 Gekko japonicus | reverse complement strand
TCTCCTCCTCTTCTTCTTCCTAATGTTTAGCCAAAAACTCTTCTGATTTAATTTCAACACATTGGTTCTGGTCCGACCTTCTGGGGCAACAGAAAACAACTCCAACCATCCTCTATATGACAGCCCTTCAAGTACTTCAGGATGGTTATCATATCACCTCTCAGTCGTCTCCTCTCCAGGCTAAACATACCCAGCTCCCTCAACCTTTCCTCATAGTACTTGGTCTCCAGACTCCTCATCATCTTCGTTGCCCTCCTCTGGACATGTTCCAGCTTGTCTATATCCAAAACTGAACACAATACTCTAGGTGAGGTCTAACCATAGCTGACTAAATGATCTGCATACTATACTTCTGTTGATTACAGCCCAAAATTGCATTTGCCTTTTAGCTACCATATCACCCTGCTGATTCATGTTCAGTGTATGGTCTATTAAGACCCCTAGATTCTTTTCGCACATACTTCTGCCAAGACAAGTCTCCCTCATCCTATAGTTATGCATTTGATTTTTCCTACCTAAATGCAGAACTTTACATTTATCCCCACTGAAATTCATTTTATTTGTTTTAGCCCAGTTTTTCAACCTGTCCAGATTATCCTGACTCTGTCTTCTACTGTATTTGCTATCCCTCCCAATTTAGTATCATCTGCAAATTTAATAAGCATTCCCTCTATTCCCTCATCCAAATCATTTATAAAGATATTCAACAAAACAGGTCCCAGGACAGATCTCTAAGGCACTCCACTTGTCATTCCTCTCCAAGAGGATGAGGAACCATTCACAATCACTCTTTGGGTGTGATATGTCAACTAGTTACAGAACCACCTAACAGTAATACGATCCAAACCACGTTTTACCAATTTGTCAACAAGAATATTATGTGGAACCTTATCAAAACACTTACTGAAATCCCCCTCCCCTAATCCAGCAAGGTAGTAAATTTCTCAAAAAAAGAGAGATAAGGTTATTCTGACATGATTTGTTTTTGAGAAACCCATGGTGGCTCTTAGTAATCACAGCCATCCTTTCTAAATGCTAAAGGACTGACTGACTGATGATTTGTTCTAAAACTTTTCCAGGTATAGATGTCAAGCTGAAAAGTCATTAGTTACCCAGATCCTCCTTTTTCCCATTCTTGAAGATGAGGACAAGATTTGCCCGCCTCCAATCTTCTGGCACCTCACCTGTTCTCCAAGAATTCTGAAAAATAATGGACAGAGGCTCAGAAATTACATCCACAAGTACTTTTAGTATCCTTGGATGTAATTCATCTGGCCCTGAGAACTTAGTTTTATTTAAAGGAACTAGGTGTTTATGTACTACCCCTATGCCAATCCTAGACTGCAGGTCCCTTCCCTCATCATGTTTTTTTCCATGTCAAGCACCATTTCCCTTGCAAGAGAAGACTGAGGAAAAGTAGGAATTGAGCAGTTCTGCCCTCTCTTCATCACCTGTTACAATTTCACTTTCCTGTCCCTGCAATGGGCCTACCATGTCCTTGCTCTTTTTCTTACTTTGACCATAACAAAAGAACCTCTTTTTTTTGTTCTTAGCATCTTTTGCTAGCCTAAGCTCATACTGAGCTTTAGCTTTTCTCCCTACAAGCACTGGTTATTTGTTTATATTCATCCTTGGTTATAAGGCCCTCTTTCCATTTCCTTAATGAGTCTTTTTTATTCCTCAAATCTTTAGAAAGCTGTTTATGGAGCCACCTTGGCTTCTTTAGGCTCCTCGCATTTTCCCATCTCATAGGAATTGTTTGTGATTGTGCCTTCAATATCTAACTTTTAAGAAACGCCCACCCTTCTTGAACTTGAAGTCTTGGCTGTGTTTGCCTAAAGGATGTATTATTATGTGATTCACCGTTTTAACAGTATTTTCTTGCTTTTAAAGCCAGTTTTCTTTTTAGATTGAATAAATGTCATGGAGTTTGTGACCACAGGTCACTCCACATCTAGGCAATACTCCATGTATGTGAGAGTGCAGAATAAGCCAAGGCAAGTCTACTCAGAAGTTAGTCCCATGTTATTCAGTGAGTCTTATTCCTGGGAAAGTGTCTTCAGGATTATAGCCTAATGAGCTGCTTTTCTAAGTTGTATCTGTGGTCGACAAACAACAAGGATTTGGGAGAAGCATTCAGGTTTTATTTACTGCATTTATAGACTCCATAGAAATAGTTAACAGCAATACAAGCACAGAAAAAATATGCTTCTGCACTTCAATACATTTTCCAAGACACACACCAGTGGACATTTGAAATCCGACATTGTCCCTTAGTCACCATTAGTCAGACAGTGAAAAAGCCACTAACCTTTCAGGATAAATAGCCCTTTGCAGTGTCAGTGCATAAGCACAGTGAATATTAATAGGAGCATTTCCTATAGCAATGTGCCCCTTTTAAAAAGCAAGTTCAGTTTTTCAAAATGTGAGCAGTAGTTGGTTTGTATGTTTTAAGCTTTTTAAAAAATGTTTCATTACAATTCTGCTCCAGTAAAATAACTATATTTTCCCCATTCTGTACTGAGTAAAGCGCCAGATTCTAAAACAAGTGGTTGGATCCAGCGCTTCTGTGAGTGGAGAAAGAAGCCTAAGTGTGTGGATTACCTGCCTCAAGTTCCTGACACTAAGGCTGTGAAGGGCTTTTAAGGTCATAACCAGCACCTTTAACTGAACTCATAAACAGACTGGCAACTAGTGTAGCTATTTCAAATGGGCAACCTATGTTCCCACTGGTTAGCCCCTGACAATAGTTGGGCTGCTACATTCCGGACCAGTTGTACTTCCTGAGTTGTCTTTAAAGGTAGCCACACACAGAACACATTGCAATAATCCAACCAGAAGCATGGCCAGATCATCAGAGACCCCTGCCACACTATCCAGTAGATCCGCTGCAGAAGTGCGGCATATATGAGCCGCATCAAAAAGAACCACATTAGCACGATCACACGACGACCAAGATGCCGCGGAAAGATCAGTACCTTGCGATCACACGGCGATGTAGGTGCGCATCAAAGGCCAGGAAAATACGGCATGGTGTAATCGGGCGTTGCAAGTTGCGGCGGTTTATTTTTTTTTAACCAGAAGTCAAGGGTGCGCATGATGAGCAAAACGGAACCTAAGAGCTGCGCGCATACGCCGTTCAGAAACAAAAACGAGACCTGAGAGCTGCGTGCATGCGCCGTTCCGAAAAAAGCAAGACGAAAACTGAGAGCTGCATGCATGCGCCGTTCCGAAACAAAGCGAGACGAGACCCGAGAGCCGCGCGCATGCGCCGTCCCGAACCGAAAGCTCGGAGCTCCGCGCAAGCGCACGACACAGAGTGTATGCACGGAGATTACATCCGCACATCAGCAAAGTTAGCTGCGTGGGGAAGGGCAGGGACAGGACGAGGACCTTACGGTGCTGGGTTGGACCACTGCCGCCCCCTCCCCATGGATCGCTCCCTCCACCGTGTGCCGGACGATTGGGAGTGGCGTCTGCACGGGCGCCGCAACACCCATCTGTGCACCGGCCCCCTCCCTTGCTCCCCGGAGCGGCCAGGCCGAAGACGGCGGCTCCGAGGATGCGCTCCACGGCGCAGGCGTGTGTGTCGTCTAGCGCGCCGGCAAAAGGCGACATAGCGCGCCCGGCTGGACATGCGCAATCTGCTCCTAGAGCACAATTGCTTGCTGCACCTTGGTGGCCAGGAGAGGCAAAATGGCATACCCAACAAAAGGTGTCCTGTGGCTGGCAGAGGAGGTAGAGTGCCTCCTCCAGACGCTCCACGACCTGGATGCGGGTAGCAGGTAGGATTTTCACATTTACATAGGTGGACAGTAACTTTGCAGAACATGGCCTTCCCACTGTTGTTTTCCATTGCAGCCCACTGAGCCCCAGGCATGGGGGGGGGGGAAGGTCAGTGGGTTATGAAGAACGCCAAAGGGGTCAATATGGGAGTCCACTGAGGGAAGGGGAATGGGCAGGTACTGTCCCCACCTGTTCCAAAGATGGGATTCCAAACTTATTGGTAGCAGTATTGACAGTGGCATGTGTGTTCAACGTTGAGTATTCTGCCTGACAGATACACATAAGCGTGAGACTGGTTTGGTTTTTAAATGGAATGCCCGTCCATCTTCAGATCCAAGCAATACTATACATAACTGCTGGGTTGGTCTCATAGACTTGGGGGTATTTCATATGATATCCCCTGACCTCCCTCCCATCTTCCAAGTTGTCTTCCCAAGTCATACA
>NW_015167567.1:670877-690406 GCF_001447785.1 Gekko japonicus | reverse complement strand
AGAGCAAAGGAGGAGATAGAAAGGGAAGTGAAGAAGAAAGGGGACAGAAGGGCAAAGAGGGAACGAGAAGAGCATGGGAAAGGAAGAAAAGAGAGAAGGAGCGAGCTTAGGGAAGAGGCAGAATGGCCTGACAGATGCCATCTCCCCAGGTTTTGATTTACCTGAAGAAGGGGGCAGTACCACCCAGGACTGGCTTCTTCCACCCAGAACTAACTGTTGAGAAGTATCACACAGTGAGAACGAACTTATAAAAGTGAATAAAAACAGAGTTGTTAAACCGGTCCTAGCCGTCTTTGTCTTTCTGCATTCTCTACACCTGCAAACAGGTCAACAAAGAGCTGAACTGGGCCCCTTGTGACTGGTGAACAGGAGGTAAGCCGAACCAGTGGCTGTTCAAGCATCCCTATTTTCCAGTTTGGAAAATACCTGGAGTTTTGGTGAGTGGAGCATGAGGAGGGTGGGGTTTGGGGAGGGGGGAGGGACTTCAATGGAGCATAATGCCATAGAACTCACCTTCCAAAGTGGCCATGTTCTCCAGGTGAAGTGATCCCTGTTGCCTGCCAGTTGTAAATCCCAGCAGATTTCCAGCCCCCACCTGGAGGCTGGTAACCCTGCTAACTCAAGCAGTGACTATATCATGGGGGAAGCAGACTGTTTCACTGTAATGTATACCATCACAACAGTGGAGAGGATTGTTGCTTTCTTCTGCGGCATATATAGGCCTTCTGGGGTTGTGGCCACTGGCTGGCCACTGTGGGAGACAGGATGCTGGACAAGATGGACCTTGGTTGTGATCCAGCAGGGCTCTTATATTCTTCTAAAGTATCCATCTCAAATCCAACACTACCTGAGGCTCTGCTGATTTGATTAATTTATTACATTTTCTTTTTGATGTATCACCTTAGCTACGCTTGATCTCAGTAGGTCTTGTCACATTAATACATTTGGTAGCTAATTTAAACCATTTCCGTTTCATCTTTTGGAGCTTGTATGGTTTCCATTTTTAGATATACATTAAATATATATTTTATGCAATCACTAGGAACACTTCTATATATTTCAAACTAATGCCAAAATTTGCCAGTAGGCCTTATATTAAAAGTCACCTCTTACAAACCCACAAAGGGTTTGTACTGCAGCCTCCAAAGTGTTCATAAAATTCCAGTTTAATTCAAAGCAAATATCAAATGTTAATTTTTGTTAGCTCAAGATTATTTCTAGCTGCTGACTAAATGGGGCTCCTTTCCTCACTGCCTCCGAGTAGCGAAAGAAAGCCTTAAGGCAGAGAGATCATTCTTTGATGGTGATCATACTGGCCCCATTTTAAATAATTGAATATTTATATCCCACCTGTTCCTCTCCTTCAAGCAGGCGCAAAGTGGCTAACAAAACTACACTGCCTGAAATCAGCACAGCACAAAATCAATTAAAACAACAAAAATAATAACAGTGACCAAGCAGCCCATAACGATTAGGCCCTCCAAGATAACCATCAAGTAAAATACCAGCTTTCTTCGAAATCCCATTTAAGTGGTATTAATTCATTAAAACATAGAGTTGCCAACCTCCAGGTGGTGCTGGAAATCTCCCGCTATTACAACTATCTCCAGGTGACAGACATCAGTTCAGCTGGAGCAAATGGCCACTTTGGAAGGTATTATACACCACTGAAGTCCCTCCCCTCCCCAAACCCCGCCCTTTTTAAGTTCCACCCACCCAAATCTCCAGGTACTCCCCAGCCATGAGCCGGCAACCCTACTTCTGCCTTTCCTTGGGGCTCAAGACTGCTTTGCAACGTTTCCTGAAGCTTTCTGAGGTTTCTACTTTGTGGTGCTTTCTGAAGTTTGCCAAGTCTCTTAGGGACTGTTTCGCAGAAACAGTGTGATAGCTGAAAATGTTTGTGATTGGGCTAATCTAGTGATCTTAGACAGAGTAGGAACTAGAGGAAATTGTCTAGAGAATCTACACTGGAGCACAGTTTCATATCTGGGGGAGCGGGGAGATGGTCCTTTAAATATAATGTTCTAATGCAGGGCACATTTGAACTGGAGAGAGTGGTCAACTTATATAGTATCTGTGTGAAACAATGACATCAAGGGCTGGATCCCATGATCTGTTGGTGGAAGTTGATGACCGTCCGTCACTGATCTTCCTGGTTTCCTCTCTCCCCAGGAAGCCATCTCCAATATTGGAAATGTATATTCCCTGTGCCAAGGGACCACTTAGTAGAGCTGCCAACCCAGTCCTGGCAATCGGCAGAAAGTTGGGGGGAGCATGCGAACAGGTGTTGCTCTAATGCAGTGACATCACTTCTGGCACAACCCCCAAATTGATGTCAGTGTGTAGGTGTGATGCTCTAGAATCCCCCAAAACCTCTGTCCTAGAGCATCACATGATATAACTTCCAGGTTCATGCCAGAAGTGATATTGCTGGGTGGGTCAGAGTGATACTTATTTCCCCCACTGCTCTACTGCGAAGCAGCAGGCAACTGAAGTTGCTGGGTCAGAGATCTCCCACTGTAGTCCTGGCATCCCCACTGCATGCAGGATTAGCCATGTGGGTCAGAAGGCAGCAGTGGTGATGGTGAAGGGGCTGAAATGGCTCCCTCCTGTTTCTTCTGTGAGGGAGCTCCACTAGCTTCACATGGCTTGGCTGGATCCAGCCCATTGTTCTGACCCACAGATAAATGAATGCTCTAGAAAACATCTAAGTACATGTGGATGTGACCATGAGTGACACATGCACTACTGATACAAGCATTAAATTTTGTCTTATGCTTTACAGAGCCATGAATGACTTGTGCACCTCCAGATATGTAAAAATATGACACATGACTCAGTCTGTAAATGGAATGGGTACATGAAGGAGAAGATTTTCACTTCTCTGCTTCCGTGCCAGGAAAACTCCACATGCTCACATGCCTTTTTTTGTCCTTTTCATTGAAAGTCACTCTGAATTTTGGCCACAAGCAGCAGCATCAAAACTGGGGGGGGGGGGGGGGGGGGGGTGTTCCTAGTGCTGCTCCCTAACCAAGGCAAAGATTTGTCCTCTTTGGGAGTTACATTCTGACAAATTGGCCCTAAAACTCAGTCCCCTGCAGTCATGTTAGACACTGGACTTTGGCTGAGATTAATGATGGCAACAAAGTTTGTAATTATTTGGTTAGGTATACAGATTTGCTCACCTCATAATGTTCGGCTGTTTTATGAACAAGGTAACATTTACTCTAGAAGTTCATCTTCTTTTGAATTTTAAAGCAATTTTATCGTAGAAAGAATTTTATAATTTTACCACCACCAAAATCAATTAATAATATAAAAACAAAACTTCACATGCACGGTTTGTCTTCTTCTTCATCTTCCTTCTTCTTACTTCTCCCAAAATTATTACAAAGTATTATTTATAAATTTTCAAGCAGTCTTAGCTCATTATAGTAATTTACAATATATTGACAAATTACTCATGAACTAAATCATAATCATGATTAATCTCAGTCCTCGGAGGCCTCAAGGGTCAGTATAGGCCCTCCTTCCGGGGACTGATTGGTCCTGGGGGAATGTACCCAGACATTCGCCACAATCCCACCACTCATTAGCTTAAGGCAGAAGTTCTTCTGAAGCTCAGAATATTAAGTGAGATTGTGTGCACAGGCAAGGAGCAGAGGCAGATAGACCCTTTAACTGATCATGAAAGTTCCTGGTGGGCTGCTGCCCTGGAGGTAGGGACACCAGTTTCCAGCTGGGACCTGGGGATACCCTGGAATTACAGCTCCAGACTATAGAGATCAGCCCCCCTGGAGAAAATGGCGGTTTTGAAAGGTGTCCTCCCCAGGCTCCATCCCCAAATATTCAGGACTTTCCCAACCTGGATCTGGCAACCCTATCCCCACACCCCCTGCTGGTGGCCAAGAGGGGCCTGGCAACCATCCCTGGAGGACCACTGGCAGCTAGAAGCAGGCTTAGCTAAGTGGCTTCTCTGGTGCAGGCAGTGCCGTAAGAGCTGCTTGGCACAGGTTTTACAACATCCCCAATAGATGCAGGCGCCACTTGATTAGGTTTGGTCTAGGGCTGTTTTAACAATCCAGGTCCACCACCCCTGGCAGGGAGTGACACCCAAAGCCAACTGCTTTGTGCACGGATCCCAAAGAGTTCTTTTGCATCAAACCCCTACTCCCAATGGAACTCTTGTTGATGACTGTGATCTGCATGACCAGACAGAGCACCTGATCAAGCACCCTTGTGTTTGCTGAGTGTCGTCACTATTTTGGATCAGTGCTGCTAAATTCCTTGCAACTATTTATTTATTTAAAATATCCATCCCCAGCCTTCTGTAGTGCCCTAGGCGGCTTACAAAACATAAATGTATACACTTAAAACATAGAATACATATATTAATGTACGTCAAGTTAATAACCACAGCTTCTGCAAAGTATATCACCCCCAGCTGCCAAACAGAGAATCCGTTACTTCTGCCAAAGGTGGGTCAAAATAATTCTGTTGTACACCTTTTCCAGGAGAGAGAGCTTTCCATGCCATATCCTGCTGGGCGTTCCAAAGTGTGGGGACATACAGTGAAAAGGAGCAATCACGGTTTGTGGATGAGCAGAGCTCCCCAATATGAGGGACAATTAAAAATCTTGTTTCTCGAAATACTTATTCCCAGGTGTTTCTGGAGGGGGTAGAGGAAGGTCAATTGAATTTCCAGTGTAATCTCAGCTCTGTTTGCAGTGTTTGTAAACATTGGGCCAATTCTGAATAGACTGTAGATGAGTTCACTCCACTACTGGAGACTACCCACAAGCAGATAAGAATGTAAGAAGAGCCCTGCTGGATCGGATCAGTGGTCTATCTAGTCCAGCATCCTTTTTCACACAGTGGCCAACACGAAGTGGTGGCAGCTACAAGCATGGACGGCTTCAAAAGGGAATTAGATAAGCATATGGAGCAGAGGTCCATCAGTGGCTATTAGCCACAAGGTATAGATAGGGACTCTGGGGCAAGTGATGCTCTGTCTTCTTGGTGCTTGGGGGGGTCAACAGTGGGAGGGCTTCTAATGTCCTGGCCCCACTGCTGGACCTCCTGATGGCACCTGGTATTTTTGGCCACTGTGTGACAGAGTGTTGGACTGGATGGGCCTTTGGCCTGATCCAACATTGGCGTCTCTTATGTTCTTAGTTCCTCTGGAGGGCCAACAACAGGGCATAGAGGCCGAGACCTTCCCCTGATGTTGCCTTCTGGATCTGGGATTCACAGATTTAGTGTCTCAGAACATGGAGGTTCCCCTCAGTTGCCAGGGCCAATAAACAATGATTGACATATCCACTGTGAATCTATTTTATCCCCTTTTAAAGCTTTTTATTCCTGTGGCCATCACTACATCCTCTGGCAGCAAATTCCACTTTTTAATCACTCCCTGTATAAAGAAGTATTTCCTTTTGTCTGTCCTGAATCTACTGCCCATCACCTTCATTTGATGGCCTTGAGTTCTAGTATTTTGGGAGAGGGAGAAATTTTTTTCTTTGCCAGCACTTTCTACCCCATGCATAATTTTATAAACCTCTATCATGTCCTTCCTTAGTCATCCCTTAGATTGAAGAGAGCCAGCATGGTGTAATTAGTCAAAGACCTTTAACTGTATTGTAGGGTAACTATCAAACAAGTATTGTTAATTAGCTCATGTTCAGGTAAAGCAACCTCTGTGATCACCACTGTGCTTGTTAACAGCAACTTCAATAATGCAGTAGCAATATCCCACATTCACTTCTTCCTGATTGTCAGAGAGAGTTTTGAACAATGATGTCTTGAGTCTTTGTGCACTGATGAATGATTGGTGGCCATGCTGCGCTCATTCTCATTTCCTTTTCACCTGTTGTATTTGTTGTTAGTTTCTAGCTTGCCTTTCTATTTCTAGCCTCTGACCTACTGGCAAATTTATTCATTGGCTCAGTTACTTGTTCTCTGTCTTGTCTTTGATAGAAGGCACATATCAAAAAGAATACATGTTAATTTTGTTTTTGGAAAAAGGAAGAAGTCTGGAATCTGAACTGAGAAACCAACATTTATACACTTCTTCTTATATATTTTAAATCTTTAAATTAATGTTTAATGACTCCAAACAGGAAAAAAACAACACTTCGAACTTTGTGGAAATTTGTGGCACCTTCAGTCACAGGAAAGTGCAAATGGTATCATGAAACTGAAACACCGGGATTCTTTAATTAACATGGTGTTTTCTGGATAAAATATAAACAAACTTAACTAGATTATGTATTTTCCAGCTTGGAGGATGCTTGAGGAGTTCTTTCAAAGAACTTAGGCCCCGGTCACGTGGGAGGCTTTGATCCACAAGAGGGATGGATCGGGGGCGCATCAAGCAGGCGCAATCACACCACAACATCTGGGAAGCGGCACACACCCGTCCCCAATCCATCTCTTCCGGCCAAAGATGTGGATACCCCCCCCCCTACAAAACACTACTACTTACCTGAAAATCCGCAGCAGGGGCGGCCGTGTGATCGCCAGCGTGCCCGTCTCCGGCAGCATGCGAGGCCCTCGGCCAAAATGTGCAGGCGCACACATGCACAGCAGGCTCACCTCACTCATTGATCTGTGGCTTCACCCGGCATCTGATCATGCTGGAGAGCAACTGCATGGCAGCTCGGGAGATCTGTCTGATCCCGCCGCTGCGCTTCTCTTTTGATGTGGCTCAAAAAAGCCGCACTTCAGCCGCACCTTTTCCCCCAGTCTGAAGACCAGGGCCTCCGATTTTAACAATAATGCACTGCTAAGAGTGCAAAAAAACACACACACCAAAAAACCTCTCTTCCTTCCTCAAAATTCAAAAGAATATCTACTGTTGTCAATAGAATGACTTTACTGAAAGTATCTACCACAAATGTATTAAACTATTTCTTGGAATCAACACATTCCAGACAAACCATTGCCACAGTTTGCCTCTAAGTTCTTGAAAACTTCTGAAAGTCAATCTCATTTTGCAAATGTCATCCTTACTAATGTATCATCTTCCCGCATGGAGGCTTAGTTGGCTGACAAGATGAAAGAACTTACCTGTGGGGCTTTGCACATCAACTGTGTTAGGGTTGCCAACTTCCAAGTGGTGGCTGGAGATCCCCTGGGATTACAATTGATCCCCAGGTGACAGAGACCAGTTCACCTGAAGGAAATGGCAGCTTTGAAAGGTGGGCTCTATTGCATTATACCCTGCTGAAGTCTCTTCCCTTCCCAAACCCCACCTTCCTCAGGCTCCATCCCCAAAATCTGCAACCCTATACTAGTAATCCTACACTGTGTCACACATGAGCTTTTTCCATGCAAACATAGTTACTTTGCCCAGGTTAAAAAAGATTCTGTGGCCCCGGTCACACAGGCCGGATATCGCAGGGGGGAGGCGTGGCTGTTTGCCCCGGGGCAAAATAACGCGCAGTTGTGTGATCAGACGTCCCGTGGAGGTTCCGTGGAGGTCCCGTGGGTAGGGGGTAGGTGCTGATCACAGGACAATCCTGCGGCGGGGTGCGGCAAACGGGTTTGTTTTTTTCTGTACACCAAAGTATGTGCATGCTCCATTGGGTGCTTGTGCGCATCCATGGAGACTTGGAAAAAAAGCTTTTTACAAGGGGACATGGGCGGGCGCCGGATGCCACTGGAAACGCGATCAGACGCCCACCCTTGCCCTGCGGTTACCGGAAACGAGTACCTCGTAGGTACTAGTTTTTTACCCTGCATCTTCAGCGGGAAGCCTCAGGTGAGCCACGGGAGCGCTACGCTTCCTAGATGTGGCGGTGAGATTGCACCCGGAAAATCCGCCTATCTTCCGTCTCTCTAGCGTGGCTAATGTTCCGTGTGACCGCAGCCTGTGAGAGTGAGAAGCCCTGCAGCCAAGCGTTTTTGCCTTACCAGGATCACACTTAAAACAAGCCACAGTGAGCTATTGTAAGAGGCGATTTTCAAACAAGGGCATACGCCATTACATATTTCCACTTGAATAACTGTGCTATTTTTATTCACTTGTAAGGGTGTAGACTTTCCAATTGTAATTGCTTAAGCAAGGGTGGCTCCCGGGGGAGGCTGAGCACCTTCCTGAAAATTTCGGCGGGGGCTGACGCCCCGACGCCCCCACGAAGATTACGCCTATGGACTTGTTAATTGATTATACACCTGACTTATCTGTAATTGCTTAATACTTGACTGCAACCTATGCACTATGTAATATTTGCATTTTTGTATGCATCATGTAATATTTGTTTTTCTTTATTTATATATTAGCTTTTGCTATATTCAGCATCCTTTTTACACAGCTTTGCCTTGCCTTTTAACTGTGTACAACCTCATATATGCCCTTATTTGAAAATTCCCAAATGTCCTGCTGGAAATGGCTTTGAGCTTTGTATTAAAGTCCCTTTCTTCATCTTCTGTATGTTTTTTGTTTGTATAAAGAGCCTAAGAAAAGTCCTGCTGGATCAGACGAAAGGCTCATGCAGTCCAGCTTCCTGTATCTGACTGTAGCAAGTCAGATTCTTCTAGGTATTCTTCTATTTAAAGACACTGGTTAAAGAAGTTCCTAGTCACATTGTGAAACAGGTGATTGTCTGTTCTAGCTTCCCCCTTTCCAAAGTTCTTCCATTCCGTTGTGTAAGAAAAGAGCAGGGTTGGTTTTTTTAAATGCCCTCCTTACCAAGAGAATGAATGAACAGGCAGCTACTTTCTTGTGATGCATCTCTGTTAGTTCTATGAGGCATGGTTTTCCTTTTACAGTTTTCCAAAAGAAACAGGACTGTGGCTCTCCAGGGTTCTGGGGATCCTTCCCTGCATTCTGTTGCAGTGGCTAAAATCATTCCATGGGATTGGGGGAGGGACAGAAACACAGCCTCTGCTCTCTGTTGGGTTTTTCTCCTCTCTACTGTTTGCTTTATATTATGGTGTGCACTAACAGTGCTATTTGCTTTGTTAGCAGCAGAGGCATTATTATAGTGGCAGAATACAGTATTTCAACACAATTTTGACTTCTTTTTTCAAAATATCATTTTCTAAACCAGAAGCAGTGTATTTTAAGCAGAAATGTGCGCCCTGGCTCATAAAAGCTACCACAAAATAAGTATCAATTGTTTAAATTTATGATAGTTTCCCACCAAATATGTTACTGGGATATACATAACACTGACATGATGTATATAAAGGAAGGTTTGATTAAATTATTGATCTAAATTAGAAATATTTTATGTTCTAAATTCAAGAAATTTTTTTGAATATATTGTAACTAGTGGAAACTGCCTTAGGTAAATGTAGTAAGGGAAAGTTATACAGAAATAACAAGGAATATTTTTCTGATTGTTTCTTTTCCCATTGTATTCTGACAATGGGATCTGTAACCTGTCGCTTTGAGTAATCTTAAAGCGAACAATGTTTCTTCATCTTCTGAATAGCTCCTTCAGACAGATTTCATTGTTTTGTTTTCATCATTCTGCCAAGAACAGCCCTCAAGTAATTAGTTTCAATGCCTTTTCTTTTCCTTATCACCTGAAGAAGAATATAGTATCTGTACACAAGGAGGCACAGATGATATTATAGAAATTTTAATTTCCTGCAAGCAATATTTCATGATGTGTTTGCAGGCTTAGCTTTGTTTGATCTGCCTGAGAACTTTTATTAAGGCACTGCTGAAAGTATAGATTGGGCATTGTAGTAAAGTGTATATTAGAGCAATGGCATTTATACCCTAGAAGGTTTTGGGGGAGTTATAGGTGATAATTTTAGGTGAAGACAATAAAGCTAGGGTTTATTTTTGGATATCCAAGCACATGACCGGCATTCCAGATATCTGAAGGAACTCAAGCTCGTTGCAGTGCACAAATGATAGGTGAAAAAGTAGGGGGCCCGTAATGAAAGCTACAAATCCCATCTCCTCACTGCCCTCAATGTTAGTTGTTTCCACTGGTCCTCATAAACCACATTCCACCCTACAGAGTGCTCTAGAAAGTATTAAAATAGAATGCATTCCACTTCAGAAAAATATGGGAGGATGTTATAAGTTTCAAGGAGATGGGATGATATAAATAACATGTGCAGAATTACAGTTCATAGATTGCTTCACGGTGTACATTTAACAATCAAATGGATTACAATTTTTTAATGTGGCAACATGTGGCAACACATGCAGTGTTCACATTTATAATGTCCTGTGGGTTGGATCAGAAGAAGAATTAATTTAAAATGAATGAATGCTTTTTGTAATTGATTATACGTGGAATGAACCATTAAAGCTTTTACCAACAGATGCAATTTTTTTTTTTGTTAGAAGGGTCCTGACACTGATGCTTGCACACTGGGAAGCCTTTTGATATTTATACACAGCATCTTCCAAAGGGTTATAAAATAGTTCTGTATCACTGTTCTTTATTTTTGTTGTTGTTAGAAGGGTCCTGACACTGATGTTTGCACACCGGGAAGCCTCTTCCAAAGGCTTATAAAATAGTTCTGTATCACTGTTCTTTTTTGTTTGATAATATTAGATGCATTGTATGATAATTACTTGTGTGTTTGCTCATACGTTTAGGATACTTGGCATTCTTCTTTACATGTTATGGTAGACTAGACATAGTGTGTGCTGTTTACTCATGTGAAAATTCATGAGTTTGGTGTGTAAGACAATTGCCCCCAAGCTGGAATGAAGAGGCAGACAACAGTGTTGGGGTAACTAAAGGGCCACTTAATTAATTAATACAAGTCAAGAAATGGCAAGAGCTGAAAAGGATTGTGGTGTAGCCTAGGCCAAGGGTCATCACGACCCTTCCCTTTGCTAGTTAGAACAGGGTGAGCCCCCTGCCCTGGACGAGAGCCCACATGCTGTGGCTTCCATCTGGTCAGCCTGGCAATTGGACAATCACCCTGAAACTCCTTCCCCCGAGCCATAGGGCTCGAAGACAGGATGCCCCAGGGTGATCCCAAAGGCAGCAGGGCCCAAGGACTGTACTTGTCAGACCCCTATACCTCACAAAGGGGGGCTGTCAGCCTGTACTCACCAAGCTGCAATCTGTCTTCGACTAAAACCCTGCCAAAACCTTAAAGTGACCAACCTATTTAACACTGCCACACCCAAGCCAATGCCCCGATCCTCAGCAACAGTACAAGGTAGGCAAAAACACCCCCGCCAAAGAGCCAATTTAGGAAAGGGTGAAAAATTCCTAGCTGGCCCCCAACAGGGCGACCGGCAACCAGCCTGTACTGCCAACTGGACAGAAGGGTGGGCAGCAGGGAAGGGCGAAGACTGAGGAGAGGAGGCAGGGGCTGGCCCCGGAAACTTCTGGTCCCACCTCCTCCCAGTTCCCAGATGCATCCATTTGCTGCCAACAGCTAGCCTCTCCTCCTCAGCGGGGAGACAAAGGCAGCACCCTTGCCACACCACTGCAGGGGCCAGAGGCCCGTGAGCCAGATTATCTTTAGTATTTTCAGCAAGTTATTCTTGTTACATTCTGATGAGTTGCTGTAGCTTTGTACTGCCTTACATGCATGTCAACCCCCTCCCGACTATGCAGGAGCCTACCCTGTCAGCTCTCGCCGGGAAGGGAATGATGGCCCTAGGCCCTTCCCAGGGGGACCCGGGATATTGGCGCCTCGGCCAAAGAGAGGCGACACATCCACGAAGGGGGGAGGGTGAGGCCACGGTAACCACTGGGCCGGCCGCCAAGGTCATGATAGATGGAAAACAGGCTGGCAGATCATCTTCCCCACCCAAGTTAACCTGGAGCCCCGGCTGGTGGCTCTATTGCTTTAAGGAGTGGGTGGTGGGTGGAGCAGGTGCAAAGGCTGAAGAAATAAAAGAAAAACAGGTGGAAACGATGAGGATGGGATGGGAGAGAGGTACGATGGAGACGGAGAGGAGCTGTTCACTCAAACTCATCGATCGACCCTCCATCGTTGTGAAAGAGTGATGCTAACTCTAGAACAACAATTCTGAGGTGAACCTGAAACGTATAGCTTCAGCCTGAGCATCCTGGATACCACCCACGGCTCACCCGACCCCTCTCTGCAACCCGGGCCTGACAATGCAGATGTATTCTATTGTGTATGTATATTATATGGTTACTTATATGTAAACATATGAAATTTTAAGTAGCTTAACACTGTAAATCGTATAGGGTATGGGGAGGCAGCTGAGTGGCATCTTTATATATATGGCCTTGTTAGAGCCTGTTCTAGCTGGTTATTCAGACTGTAGTTGGTTTTGGCCTAGCCGAGATTGGAGTTATAGCTTGAAGTCAGTTTGGTAAGTCGTATTTCAGATATGTTAAACCTAGACCCATTGGAACAGGGTTAATAGCACGATGTTATACTGACTGAGTAACACATTTTATGTTCCTTAAATGATCTAATTAAGTGCTGGAGGTATTGCTGTTGGGAGTCTATTCCATCCAGCAACTTCACATCTAAATGCTGGTGTAACCTATTGGTCCTCTTATGCTGTTGAGAATTTGATTCAATAGAAGCAAGTGCTGAGGTAACAATATCTCTTTTTTTGTTGCTGTTACATAGTTTTTTAAAATAATAACTGCTCAGCTGCTTCCAACAGTAATTTACGAACTAACTGTTTGGAATTGTTTTGTGATGAGATCCCCATGAATGGTTTTGAAAGCTTTGAAATGTGTTCACAAACTGGAGTCTCATCAGCAGAGGTTAACTGGTGAGTGATAATTAACAGCTGCGTCTTTGTTCACTGTCCTGTATGGGATCGGAGGTACAGATGTTGTGATAATTTTGTATCGTGATACATACGTTGATAGTTTTCCTGTTTGGTCCTCAGAGGTTTTTATTGTTGTTGAAGAAAAATAGCCCTCAGTAATGTACAGTATACGAGATTTGGGTTTCAGGGGCTGGCACTGAACTTAGAACTTAGAAATTAAGTTCTATCATGATGTGCACAAAGTGTACAAACTTAGCTTAAGTCAGTCATCCTTATAAGGTAGAGTGGTACTATCCTAGCATGGTGTAGTGGTTAAGAGCAGGACTCTAATCTGGGAGAACCGGGTTTGATTTCCCACTCCTCCACCTGCAGCTGCTGGATGACCTTGGGCAAGCCATAGTTCTGTCAGAGCTGTCCTTGAAAAAGAGCAGTTTCTGTCAGAGTTCTCTCAGCGCTACCTACCTCACAGGGGAAGGGAAAGGAGATTGTAAGCCACTCTGAGACTCTCCAATAAATCCAATTTCCTCCTCCTCCTCCTCCTCCTAGGAAAGTGAAAGTAATAGACAAGGGGCTGGATCCAAAAGAAGATATTCATGTGCATAACAGTCCTCAGGGAAGCACTAAAGTTACTCCTTGCTTTCTGATTGTGCTAAGGGAAAGTTATCATATCCCCACTATCTCTTCCATGGGCAAAAGACATAGCACAAGGTATTTCTTCTGATACAGTTTCAAAACCAAACTCTTCGCATGATTTTATTTAATAATGTGAATTCCATTGCTCCTCACGGACATTATTTAATTAAAACTGCATTAAGGTGCTATGAGTTGTTGCAGCTGTTGCACTACTGCTTGCATTAAATACATTTTCTTTCCTCTCATGCATCGCTGGATACAACTCCGTATCATAGCTAAGGTTGTTTAGTTACTCCTTGCTTTCTGGTTGTGCTAAGGGAAAGTTATCATATCCCCACTATCTCTTCCATGGGCAAAAGACATAGCACGAGGTATTTTTTCTGATACAGTTTCACAAACCAAACTCTTCACATGACTTTATTTAATGATGTGAATTCCATTCCTCACGCACATTATTTAATTAAAAACTGCATTAAAGTGCTATGAGTTGTTGCAGCTGTTGCACTACTGCTTGCAGTAAATACATTTTCTTTCCTCTCATGCATCACTGGATACAACCCCGTATCATAGCTAAGGTTGTTTTGTGCATTTTTAGCAGAGTTGATTGAGTCTGGCTAGTTCAACTTCCACAGCTCTGCAAGATACAACATAATCTTTTTTATACCTTTAGTTAGATTTAGCTGTTTGCTTTAAGATCCCATAAGGACTAACTTAAAACAGTTTGTTCTTGTGGGTGTAAAGTAAACATAAGGCAACTGCAAGACATGACAGAGGAAAATAATCGATATCAAAATGAAGAGTTAAATCAGTTTCATTTTCTGCCCCTTGGTACAAGCTGGCTGGAATTTTTTGGTACCTGACTTCAGGTGCTGGGCAACTCTCCTGTACACCAGTGGCTCCACATACAGAGCTTGTATATGGTCCACTTGAGTGATGACAATCAAGCTGTGTCTGGAGAACTAAGGCCCCGGTCACATGGGAGGTTTGGGGCCGGAAGAGTGACGGATCAGGGGCGCAGCAAACGGGCGCGGTCTCATCGCAACATCTGGGAATCGGCGCGCACCCGTCCCCGATCCGTCCCTTTAGGCCTAAAATGTGCACTAAAAATAAACCTAGTAAAAGGTAGAACCAACCTGACACGCCGCATCAAGCGCGGCTGTTGGATCGCCAGCACGCCCATCTGCAGGAGCAATCGAGGCTCCCAGCCGAATTGTGCATGCACACACATGCGTAGTCGGCTGCCTCGCGCTCCCATCCGTGCCGGGGAGCAACTGCGCAGCGGCTCAGGGGATCTGTGTGATCCCGCCACCACGTGTCTCTTTTGGTGCAGCTTTCAAAAGCCGCACTTTGCCCGCAGCAATTTCCCCCTGTGTGGCAGGGGCCTAATTCTATGTCCAAGAACATTATGTAGGTAGCTTATTTAAAGGTGTCTGTCTGTGCGCAAAACTGCAGGAGGGGCATTCCTTATCCTAATTCTCTGGATTACTGCCATTATCTGGTATTTTAAAGCCCCCTTCAAGATTTTGATATGCACACACAGCCCACAATATTTTTATGGAAGAAAAGGCTAGAATGTGAACCTTTCTGGAAAGAACCTAGTGCCAACAATTGTCAGAGGTCACCACATACGCAACTTACTTCAACAGTTTCAACAGACTGGCATTGTTGCTCTTGGTTCAGAAGATATTTCTTAGTCATAAGCTATTGTGTGTCAAATACGTTCAGAGGCTGGAGCTTATTGTTGCATGCTACCATTCAGAGGCACATGAAACCAATGGCCTTGGACTGAAGACTATACCACTTCTTAGGAAGATCAAAAGCACCCATTGATGAAAGATGCAGGATTGCATCTTAGTGATTGGCATCATGTCAAGGTAAATTTATTTATGTTTGAACAGAGCAGAAGAAACATATCTTGCCCCACCTGGGTTCTCGGTCCTCCACCATTCCCAGACCAATGGGTGTGTGTGGGGTGTGTGTGTGTGATTCTTATCTGAGAAGCTTTTTCCTTTAGGGTGCTCCCTGCACCCAAAATTATTTATTTATTTATTTATCCTTCGATCGATTATACCGCCCTAACCCCTTGGTAGGGGGTCTCTGGGCGGTTTTACATGGGGGGGTGCTAAGCACATTTCAACCTAACTTGGGGCACATTGTACTGGGGATGGGGCTGCCAGGTGGAGGCTTTCTGGATCAGATCGGCTCTCTTCTCGGTGGTTTGTTGGCTAGCTGTTCCTCTCTGACACTCAGGCGGGCCGGCACACGATGCATCCTCCTCCGGCCTCGGCCACGTCCTTCTGGCTCCGCCGCGCCTGCTGATGACATCATCGCGCGCCTCCACCTCTGCCTCACCGACGACAGCTGCCCGATGTTGCCGCTGGCCACCAGGGATTGCTCCTCTGGCCTTGCTGCTCCCTGCTGTCGCCGCGTCGTCGCGCCATGCCACCTCCACCGCCGGTACATTGCTGCAGCCGATGTCCGCCGCCACCGCCGCCATTGCCGCCGCCGTTGTCGCCTCCACACGCCTCACAGGAGGAAGGTGCCCCCTACCCTTCTAAGGGTAGGTACCCATTTGTCTACTCGCATTATAATTACATTTTAGCTTTCGAGCCGCTGGGTGTGTGGGAGCTAGGACTAGGGTCGAGAGCTCACCTCGACCGCAGTGGGTCTCGAACAGCCATAGTGGCTGCACGAGTGATATTAATACAGGCGTTTAACTGCCTGCGCCACCGCTCCGTTGATTACTGGCATTGAATGTGTTGGCCTGGCATGGGATGCCAAGGAGAGTTTGGCTATCTGGCTGGTGTATCAATCACCTAACACACCAGCAGATACCCTGCTTGGCCTGTTGCAGGCTGTATCAGGCTGGGTGTTGGAGTACCCCAGGATGTTGGTCCTGGGAGATTTCAATGTCCATATTGATGATGCAACATTCTCTCAAGCCAGGGACCTCCCAATTTGTATTGACTGCCACACATCCAGCAGGCCACACACTGGACTTGATTTTTGGGTTGTGGATAAATGTGGATCTGGAAACTGCAGAGGCAGTGGCATGGTCAGATCACTTCACCCTGAAGGTCCAACCGAGCATGCTGAACCCTTCCTGTTTAGGTGGTGATCAAATTTATGCTCGCCTGCAGAGCCTAATGGACCCTAATTGGCTTCAGGAAGCTCTGCGGGATCTGATGCCCCCTGGCAGTTCATTAGAGGCACTGGTGGAGGATTGGCCTTGTCAAGTCTCTGAAGCCATCAACAAGATTGCCCCCGGTACCCTCTCTGCCCTTGGGCCAAACTCCAGTATACCCGGGAGCTACAGAGGATGAAATGAGAGCTGAGATGGCTGGAACGAGGGTGACGTACTCATAATGAAGCGGCAAGAATGTTTATGAAAGCTTATGAGATGGCAATGAAGGCTGCTAAGAAAGATTTATATGTGGCCTCCATTGCATCTGCAAACTCTCTTCCAGTCCAGTTGTTTAGGACTATTCAGTCACTGACTACACTGATGCAAGGCAAAACAGTAGGGAATTGGCTACTGGCTGTGAGGCATTTGCGAGTTATTTTGCAGACAAAGTCATGTCCCTCTGCCAGGACCTCCCAACCACAATTGATACAGCAAAGGAACTGGGAGCCTCTTGCCTGTCTTCAGGTCTGCTTTTGGACCATTTCAGCTGACTCTTCTGGGAGGATATTGACAGAATCCTGGTAGCTGTGAGGCCTACCACTTGCCTCCTTGACATGTGCCCATCCTGGCCAGTCAAGGCCTGTTGGGATAGTGTCTAGGCCCCACTGGAAGAGATTATCAACTTGTCCCTTTCACTGGGGAATTTTCCAGTGGGACTGAAGGAGGCTGTGGTATGCCCACTCTTTAGAAAAACCATCACTGGACCTTCCAGACCTAGCCAACTACTGCCCAGTTTCAAACTTGCTATTCCTGGGCAAGGCAGTTGAGAGAGCAGTGGCTGAGCAGCTTCAGGCTTTCCTGCATAACACATCCATCCTGAATCCAATCCAGTTCAGTTTCTGCCCAGGCTACAGGATGAAGATGGCACTGGTCACCCTCATGGATGACCTCCGGTGACAGCTGGATCAGGGCAGGTCAGCACTGCTGTTCCTTCTTGACCCGACAGCGAAATTCAACATGTTCGATTATGATCTAATGACAGACCACCTCGCTGACGTAGGAATAAAGTGGACTGCCTTACAATGGTTTTCCTCCTTTCTCCATGGTCGGGGACAGAGGGTGGTGCTTGGTGAGATGGTCTCCCTGCGATACACACTGGAACGTGGAGTGCTGCAGAGGGCGGTCCTCTTGCCAATGTTGTTCAACATCTATATGCACCCCCTCACCCAGTTGGTATAGAGGTTTGGGCTGGGTTGTCACCAGTATACTGAGGACACCCAGCTCTATCTGTTGATGGACAGCTGCCCAGACTCCACCCCAGATAATTTGGACAGGACTTCGGAAGCCATGGCTGGGTGGTTACAGCAGAGCCGGCTGAAACTTAATCCAACAAAGATGGAAGTCCTGTGTCTGAGTTGGGGTGTGTGTTCAGGAATCAGGCTCCCAGCCCTGAATGGAGCCTAGGGGTGATCCTGGATGCCTTGCTTTCTATGGAGGCCCAGATCACCACTGTTGCCAGGTCTGCCTTTTATCGTCTTTGCCAGATTAGGCAACTGGTTCCTTTTCTCTCCTCCCGGGACTTGGCTACAGTGACCCGTGCAATGGTCACATCCAGGTTAGATTACTATAACTTGCTTTAAGCAGGCTTACCCGTGAATCTGATCCAGAGACTCCAGCTAGTGCAACATCTGGCGGCGCGACTGCTGACTGCAATGTCTGTGGAGGCACACATGCAGCCAGAGCTATGCCAATTGCACGGGCTACCAATTGAGTACCGGATCTGTTTCTCGGCTGAAACTTAATCCAACAAAGATGGAAGTCCTGTGTCTGAGTTGGGGTGTGTGTTCAGGAATCAGGCTCCCAGCCCTGAATGGAGCCTAGGGGTGATCCTGGATGCCTTGCTTTCTATGGAGGCCCAGATCACCACTGTTGCCAGGTCTGCCTTTTATCGTCTTTGCCAGATTAGGCAACTGGTTCCTTATCTCTCCTCCCAGGACTTGGCTACAGTGACCCGTGCAATGGTCACATCCAGGTTAGATTACTATAACTTGCTTTAAGCAGGCTTACCCTTGAATCTGATCCAGAGACTCCAGCTAGTGCAACATCTGGCGGCGCGACTGCTGACTGCAATGCCTGTGCAGGCACACATGCAGCCAGAGTTATGCTAATTGCACTGGCTACCAATTGAGTACAGGATCTGTTTCAAGGTGATGGCATTAACCTTTAATGCCCTATGCGGCCTGGGACCAACATGCACATTGCCTTGCACTCTGCTGATCAACATCTGCTGGTTGTCCCCTGCCCAAAGGTCATCCACTTAGACTCGACCAGGGCCAGGGCCTTTTCTGCCCCAGCCCCCGCCTGGTGAAACATGCTCCGGCTTGAGATCAGGGCCCTGCAAGACTTATTACAGTTTTGCATGGCCTGTAATGCGAAGCTGTTCCACCAGGCCTTTGGCTGAGGCAGCAGACGCCCAACCATCTGGCCTCCCTTGCTGAACACTGGCCTATTATATTTCCCCATGTAAAGAGCTGTTACTGTTGTTTCTGTTGTGACTCTTTGTTGTGTCATTTATTTAGCATTGCTGGAGCCTTATAAATCACTGTATAATTCTGCCATCTTGTAAATGGTTTTGAGCACTTTACTGTGATAATTTGTTTTAATGGTTCTATACGTTCTCTGGTTGCCACCCGCCCTGAGCCCGCTTGCGGGGAGGGCGGGGTATAAATCCAACAAATAAAACAAATAAGAAAAGCAATGTAAAGATTTATACCATACAATGTGTGACTTGTTTGTGAAGAATAACATTTTGTTTTAATCCCCTTTTATTTAAAGACAATGATATTTCTGTGGAAGCGACACTAATTATTAATCAAGTCAGCTTTAATGGATTGCAGACATTATATTTCTATGTTTAAAAGGATGAGAGAATCATGCTCCCCCCCCCCCCAGACTAATTAAGACAACAACCACCAACAACCAAAACATTCTCTAGTTTTCAGGTGCTTGAAATAATTTTTTTATTTTATTTTTTAACTCCCTCGGCTTTATTGATGCTGGTGCTTGAAATAAAAATGA
>NW_015167567.1:669443-670828 GCF_001447785.1 Gekko japonicus | reverse complement strand
CTTAACGGATCTACTTCATAAAATTGCTTCCCTACCTTTCACTGTAGGCAGCCGTATCAAAGTAGGGATGCTAACTGAATCTCCTTGTCCTAATATTTTGACTCAAAAATCCCCATTTTGTTTTTGCTTTACCTTTTGAATGAATTCAGCCTGTGAGTTGTTTTTTGCCACTTTCTGTTTCCTTGTGTGAGGTTTTTTTGCCCTGTTAAATTTATACTCTTGTAGTATATTTTGCACCTATTGCACATAAATACTGTGTAAGAAGTGCAGAAGTGGCCCCAACTCAAATGAGTGAGGAACATCAGCTGTGAAAATGTGTGAAACCAAATGAGTACAGCATGCAAACAAAAAAGAGCATATCGATATGAAAAACCACTGGAGCTAACTTTATGGTGACCTGGACATCTACCTAAACGCCTAATTCAACAAAATATCAGGTGGGTCATCATGTTAGACTGTAGTAGCAGAACAAAATTAGAGGCCAGTACTACCTTAAGACCAACAACATTTCCCAGGGTATAATCTTTTGTGAGTCAAAGCTCACTTCATTGCATCACTTCATCATGCAACACAGGTTCATATATGTGGCAGAACGAGCCAGCTCTGGCTCGCAGGTCCTGTTCCACCCTGGGGAGGCTTATCTCTCTCTTCAGTAACCTGCCACCACCACCTGACCTTTGTAGGAATTGCCTGCTAAGGAGGGTCAGGACTCCCAGCTTCCCTTACAAGTTCTGAGGCCTTGCCTCTGTGTCTCCTGCTGCACAGTGCCTGGTCACCATGAGGGCTGTGTACTGCCTCGGGTGCCCCTGGAGGAATAGACACTTGCCAACTGACTGCCTTGCTACTGGCCTCCTTTTTAAATAGTGTGTCCAAGATGGTGGAGGTCTATGTGGTATAGAGAACCACTACCAGCATCAAAGGTTATAAAATATTTATTAAAAAGAAAATGTTCACAAGCAGGGCTCTTTTTGTAGCAGGAACTCCTTTGCATATTAGGTGACACACCCCTAATGTAGCCACTCCTCCAAGAGCTTACAGAGCTCTTCTTACAGAGGCTACTGTAAGCTCTTCGAGGATTGGCTACATTAGGGGTGTGTTGCCTAATATGCAAAGGAGTTCCTGCTACAAAAAGAGCCTTTCTTTTTAGCACAGCACCAGACTGAGCAAGGGATTCAAAGGAAATGGGTGAAACACATTTCCTCTGTCTCTATATGCCCTATCGGATGATAAAGTATAGGACAGGCTCCTTAGCTTAGAAAGTTACAGATCTCTTGAAGCTTCCTCCAGCTCTTCAGGCCCACACATGCTTAATGACCTCCTCCTCCAGACCTCAGTTAAGAGTTCTGTCTGCTCTAATGGACTCAACACAAAAAAGAGCTTCTTCC
>NW_015167567.1:651465-669380 GCF_001447785.1 Gekko japonicus | reverse complement strand
AATTCCTCCAAATCTCTGTTCCCTGCTTAAGGGGGGGGGGGGCTTGACCATCCCATTGTCTAGACCTATTAGCATTTGTATGAAGGAGGGCTGAGGTAAGTCTGGAAAGCAATTGAACTGACTTCCTCCCTTCCTGCCTGTTCTCTGCCCAGAAAGGGGGGGAAACATTTAAAACTCAGAGTGAACATTTTGCTCATTTCAAACCTCCAAAGAAAAAAATGCCTTTCTTCACAATATACAACAACTTTTTGTCAGTAACAGGTCTGAGGGGTATTCCAAGTGCTGTCATCTCTTACCCTGTAACTTCTAAGTGCATCTTAGAAATTTGAAAATGAATTTCAAAGTACTGCCAGACAGTGTTCCTTCTAAACTGAGTTAGTGTGAGCTAGCTCACAGTTTTTTAGCTTCCGGCTCGCACATTTTTGTCTTAGCTCAGGAAGGATGGCTCCAGAGCAGACTAATTTATGCAGTAGCCAAATAGCTTGCTCACAACTTTTATGCCAGTAACTCACAAAGCAGAATTTTTGTTCACAAGGCTCCATGGCTTAGAGGGAGCATTGCTGCCAGATTGTTTTCATTGTTTTGTGAAAAGCTAGCATTTAAAAGAAAACATGCAACATTTGAGGGTCCCATGTTCCTTAGGTTTGTAGGGGAAGGGGCGGTGGCAAGAGTATGGTCTGCCCAGAGTAAGTTCTGTCTTTTATACATTTCTACCAAGGGAAAAACATGAGAAGTGATCTTCATGTGACTTAGAGGCCATTTATACCCTGTTGGAATCATAAATGACCAGCTTCTATCGTGGATTTTTCCTAAGCTGCAGCAGGCATTGTTAATAATTTCACTAATAATGCTAAAAATGATGTAACAGTGCATTACAATGGCAGAGCCCAGGGCAGATCCACAGTTCACATTTATTATTTATTTAGGAGATTTTATGCCACATTTCCAGAGTCCTGCTTAGGGCAGCTTACAATGAAGATGATAACTTATGAATATAAAAACAAACAAGACATTAAGACAAGCACGGGAGGTAAAAACAGCATAAACAATCCATGAAGCAGAATGCTGACCAGAAGCATAAAAAAAATGGCTGGAAAAATAAAACCCCTAATTAAAAGATTGGTTAAAAAGAAACGTTTTGGCCTGGTAACATCCAGAATATTTTTGGTTACAAATAGAAAATAGATAATGAGATGTCTGGAGAACTAAAGAGCAGCTGCGGAGATATTGTAGTACCAGACTCATAACATCTAAATGGTACCTCCAGGGTGGCGAAGCTTCAACCTTGTAAGGTGGGCAGCTTCATTTTCTCCAGTGGTAGACCCCTGAGTGGATGTCAGATGAAAATGATGGACACTGAAGTGCTAAAATGCACTGTGGCAAGAGATCACCAGAGGTGAGTTTACCCAGTGCAACAGCAGCGTCCATTGTACTGAAAGAACAAATGGCATAGGACAGTTGAAAACCTATTTTATTAGATGCCCAAGCCATGAGATGTTAAAATAGGTGGGTGTTTCTGGGAGGTGGGGAGTAGCAAAAGAGTTGGATGTACCAGAAGATGCTGAAGCTTACCTCTTCTCTATTCCCACTATATAGGTAGACTTGGGCTATCTGGAACCTCTAGGGCAAGCTCGGTATCACAGCACGTGTACCCCACAGGTGATGGTTCCGCACCATTCCTCCTTGAGGAGGCATCTGTTTTGAGTTTTCCAAGAGGTGCCCAATTGATTTGTCCTATCCAAATAGCTCAGACTGCTGATTAGGTAGGCCACAAACCCTGTTCCTCTTAAGGACACCCTGCAGGGATCTGCTACAAATAAGCCACTTCCTGAGGCTCCCCCAAGGATATAACATACACAAAGGTGTGGTTCAGGTGTAAGAGAAATCCTTGGTTTTATTTAAACTATGTTTAGTTTGTGATACAAAGATTAGGCTTTCAGACCTGGCTTGCCTTGACAATGCTGATTTTATCACCTTTGTTCCAGCCAGGTATCACTCTAGACAGAGACTGTACAATGACAGCAATAGGAATGAGCCATGACATCTATGTTTATACATTATACAAAACCATAGATAAGGATAAATGTGGTTAACAAACCACCTTCAAACCAGGACTTGGAATTGAAACCATGGTGAACCACGATCTTTCAAACCATGATTAGTAGAGTGGCCCATGTTTGGGTGATTACATAAACCAGTTTTATCAAACCATGATCTGAACTGGTTCAGTTTAGTGTTAGTTTATAATCTGAACTGAGCTGTGGACACTACTTGTGGGATACCTGACCCTGTCTGCCAGGGGTCATTTCGTAGAAAAAGAGGTGCAGGGGCTCATTAGCATAACTCATTAGCATAACTTATTTGCATATGTCACACCCCCTGACATCACCGGAAGTGTGTCAGAAGGCAACACCCACCACTCAGGCTCCACTGGACTGTTTTGGATTGATAGCTATTTGGGGGGGGGAACGTGCAGATCTGCCCTCGCAGAGGAGGGAGAGCTTGTACCTGAATAAAACCTGGTCTTAAAGGTGCCACTGGACTGTTTTGGGGCGGGGGGGCTCTGCAGCTTACCTGGCTGCTTCTTGCTGTGACTAAGGGCTGCTGGGAGCAGGGGGTGGGGCTTGTTGCATGTGCCTGCCCCCTGGGCTCTTTACTGCCGGAGCTCCGCTCCTGTGCGCTTCCCCAGGAAATGACCCCTGCTGTCTGCAAACAGAGGCTGCCACCCAGCTGAAATAGGCCCAAAGGAACTAGTTCTGGGATTGAGCCAGCCCAACCAGGACTGTACCCCAGTGGGGAAATTGGTAGTAGGTAGAGACAGTGTGTGCCACCACGGCTGTCCAGTTGGAAGGCTGTGGCTACCAGTGGGGACTTGGCAGCCTATGGGTGCCTTGGTCAGGGCTGATGTGTGGGGGTATAGCCTGACAAGAAGTAGAGGGGATAAGAGCCCAGGCTAAAGGAGGGATGGGGAAGATGGGGGTGGCAGATGCCAGGTCAACGGCAAAAGCAGTTCAGCAGCAGAAGGTCGAGGAGGAGCTGGTGGGAGAAGGAACAGTTAGGAGCTGTTAACCAGACCAGATGGCCCCTCCTCATAAAGAAGTTGCCCTCTGCAACCTAGGCTTGGATGCCTTCAGAAAGGGGTGGCACAATATAGCACAAGCACCTGTAAGTTGCCAGTATGCAATAAAAACGTTATAGCATTGTGATGGATCCTGGAAATTACGATGGCCACTGAGACTCTCACAGCCCCCCCCCCAAAAAAAGCCCCTTACCATTCTTGTGATCAAAAGAAGAATGTGAATGTCGTCTTGCTTAGCAAATTGGGACATCTGTAAGAAAAATTCCTTAGGACTTGTTCTTCATTCTGTTCCAGAAACCTCCTGTATGACCTTCACTGAGTCATACCACATCCTTGCTTTTGCTATCCTTCTGTAAACTTCAAGGGGAGCAAGGGATTACTAGCTTCAGGAAAGTGCTTGGAAGAGAAAGTGTATAAAACTCTTAATTTTGTTACTAGAGCCACACAAAATACCAACACTGATATAATTGCTTCACAAAAGGCAATAAATACATGAAACGAGCTTTGTGAAATAGTTACCAAGGACATTAAAGAAGAGATTACAGGCTTGTGTAAACTTGACTCTCATTTGGTGATGGAACATTTAATATTCATAAAATTGCTGTTCTGTTCTTTCACAGTAAAATTTCACAGTGGTTCCTTGTGCTTTTCCTCACAGTGGGGAAGTATTTGGACAAAATGGAGGACAACAGATACACACTAAACCAGAATTTTCATTGTGCAGAGGTGACCAATGCTCCCTCTAAGCTGTGGAGTCTTGTGAGCAAAAAATCTACTTTGTGAGCTACTGGCATAAGTTGTGAGCAAGCAATTTGGCTGCTGCATAAATTAGTTTGCTCTGGCGCCATCCTTCCTGAGCTAAGGCAAAAATGTGTGAGCTGGAGGCTAAAAAAATTGAGCTAGCTCACACTAACTCAGCTTAGAGGGAACACTGGAGGTGACTACAGGTCCATTGAGGCCTTATAGTTATTTAAAATATTTGTTCTCCACCTTATCCAGACAAACTTGAGGCAGCTAACAAAACAGCAGAGGCAGCAGGTCACAGACATCCCTTGTGTCCAAAAAGTTAAAACCAGTACAAAATTAAAACACAGAGTTCAAAGCCAGTACACAAATGAACTGCAGCTAAAAGCGTTTACCCTCCACAAAATGCCCTCAGGAACAAAACAGACCAGGGGTCGTTTCGTAGAAAAAGAGCTAGGGGAACTCATTAGCATAACTCATTACCATATGCCACACCCCCTGACATCACCAGTGGACCTGCAAGGCCGGCGGGAGTGCAAGGAAGCCCCGCGAAGGCCCTCCCTGGCCCCAGGCAGGCAGGGGTGGGTAGAGGCAGGGAGGAAGCAACTTACCCTCCCTCGTCTCTTGCCTCCTCCTGGCTGAATGAGGGCAGGAAGCAGGGGGCGGGGCTTCGTCATGTGCCCTGCCCCCCGTACCTCACCCGGGGGAACTGCGATCCCCCCCGAAATGACCTCTGGAACAGACTCACACACCTTTTTCAACATGGCAAGTGAAGGTGCCCACCGAACCCACCCTGGTAGTCCCTTCCAGGCCAATGGACCTACCGCAGGAAATGCCCATGACTTGACTGCTGCCAAATGGACAATCTGAGGTGAGGGTACCACCAGGAGAAAGGTTTCTGAGGAGTACACTTGTTACAGAGGCATATACTGGGAGATGCAGGTATGCTGATCCCAGACTTTTAAAAGCGATAACCAGCACTTTCAATTGGGCATGGAAACAAACAGGCACCCAATGCAGTTGATGCAGCCCTGGTATTATATGTTCCAAGCTCCTTACCCCAAAGTGTCACTCCTGCATGCTGTTCCCATTGAAGCTTCTGATTCATCTTGAAAGGCAGTGCCACACAAAGAACATGCTACAGTAGTCCAATCAGGAGGCTACAGGAGTGTGGATCAGCATGACTAGGTCAGTAGAGTCTAAATAAGTTCTCATGCCAGATGTATCTGACAGAAGGTGTTCCTAGCAGAGATGCCAGCCTCCAGGTGGGACTTGTGGGACGAGGAATTACAGCTCATCTCCTGACTACAGAGATCAGTTCCTGTGGAGAAAATGGATGCTCTGGAGGGTGGACAGAGTGCAAATTCAACCTTTACTTTTCAAAGTTGTATTTTTTCATACAAATATTCGGGGTGAAGTGCCATTTCATCACAAGGTTAATGAGGTTTTTGAAATACACTATTTGCACAGTAAATCTCCTAGTCCTCGTTTGTTTAAAAACCAAAGAGAAGCATCAGTGACTTGAATCTTTCTCATAAGTTGCAGGAAGTTTTCAGTCTCTTTTTAGCTGTGGATTAACCATCCGTGCTTCAGGGTATAAAGAGGAACACCTGCTGAGCTCTGAAGGAAACATCTCTCTCTGGTATACTTGGTACATGATTAGGCACTGTTACGTGGCTTTTATGCCACCTGATTTATTTCCACTGATGATACCAATTTTCCTAAAATGAATGTACTCGAAGTGCAGCAATTTAGTTTTTGTAGGACATTCTGTGTAGGCACTGTTTCCCTGCCCAGATATTTTTTCATCTTGTCAACAACGGTTTTCTAATGAGACTGAGCTGAACAGTATTTACGATGGCAATCTACCTGAGGCAGATTATATAATGCTGTAATAGTAATTGAACCAATAACACTGCGAGAAGAGAAATGGGAAAGGGGGTGCATTTCAGGGAACCTGTTCACCTGGAAATGACTACACTAATTTCTTACAGTAATAAAAGCAAAATTAGAGAAAGCATATGAATCTTGCAACTAGAAAAATGACTACTGTACCATTGCTTTGAGACATCATTGAGACCTTTCCATCACCAGAGTGCATATACCTTGGGTATCTGAAGGGGAAAAAATACAATTCAAGTTTGAATGTTAAATAGGGTTGCCAAGTCAAAAAAGCCACTTACCGGGAGACTCCCGGTCCGCAGCTGGAGCGCACGCACCGCACGCACATCACCAGGAAGTGACGTTATGATGCTGGGCACGCTGGGAGCAGGGCCACGACCATCCGAGGGAAAACCATAGAGTTTTCCCTTGGGTGGCCGTGGCCCCGCCCCCAGCGTGGCCGGCGTCATAACGTCACTTCCTGGCGACGCGCACGCCGGGGTGGGGTTTAGGCCCAATCTGCCGGCGACGGGGAACGGGCCTCTGGGGCAGGGGTTTCCCCGCCCCCCGGGGGGGGGACTTGGGAAGCCTAACATTAAAGCAGTTTGCTGTTAAGGACATTTCTGGCCACACAAGGATCCTTGGATTATATCCCAAAATGAATTCTGCATTCTTGTGTGATTGTAAAGAAAAAAGGTCTAGCAGTTATGTGCTGTGGAAAACCTTTACATTCTCCCATGTTCCCTTGGAGAAAAGATAGAGGATTTTTCTAAATTGGTGTTGTGACTAGGAGGTAGAACGCTTTCTGAGTATTTCCCAAAGGCTGCTGAATATTTAAAGTTGCATAATGTGAGCCAGTTTCAGTAACCCACCTGTCCAACGAATAGATAGTACATAAATGCGATCTTAACAGTAATTGAAGGGGCTTAAGCTTTTCCCAGGATGGAGATAATTTGATGGGGAAAGTTTCATCTGCTAAATTTATTTTTTGTTAAATTGCCTTGTGCTATACCAGGCATGGATTCATGATTTACATACAACAGAAATCATCATTAAAATCAACCGTCGTATCTGCACAGTAGACTCATTAACAGTTTAAAAATCCCAAATCTCAAAACCAGCCATTACAATCAACATGGAAGACTAACAGAACAGGTTTGTATTCCTTATGAAAGGTGGTAAGGGAGAAAACAGTTCATACTTCCAATGGAAGCCCACCACACCACACCAGAGTCACCAAAGGAAAAGAAAACGCACACTGGAATGAGCAACCACTAGAGACTGGCTGGGAACAGAAAAGAGAAACTCAGTCTTGATATGCGGATATCAAGCTACCTAGATATGCAGCAGAATGAGGTACTTAGGCAGTGTTGAGATAGTAAAATCAGCTGTATGACTTCACACTGCAGGGGATTACCAACTTCAAGGCAGAACCTGGAGATCTCTCAGAATTACAAATGATCTCCAGACTACAGACATCAGCTCCCATGGAGGAAATGGCAGGTGGACTCTATAGCATACCATAGAGACTAGGAGAAGCTGATTGATTCTTGCTTTTAAGGACACGAAAGGCCAGAGGCTGGTTGGGGATTGGGAGACAGATATGACTGCTGTTGACTGGTGTCTTCCTATGGGCCTTCATGCTGACAAAAACTGGGCAAGGATATATTTTTTTTAAGGTTGAGTGGAACATAACTGGATAGCATCAAGTTATAGAAGTGCAGATATTTAGGATCAAAGGATAAGTATGGCATACAGATCATAGACATACAGAAGTCTACAGATTATGTAAAGTGGGAGGAAGTGATATGACGTGGGAGATTTAAAATTTGAATTTACATGGGAGGAAGTGACTACACAAGAAGGGGAAGAATTAGGGGCACTGATGTTTAGCCTGGGTGTGACATTACAGGATATGACATCGCACCCATTCTGAGTTCATTCCTCAAACTCTGCCCTCCTGAGGCACTGCCAGTCTGCAAGAACTCTAAGTGCTTCCACACACTGCTAAACACAGTTTTCCCACAAAATATCCTTAGCTGAATTCTCTCAGCTGAAAGCAAGTAAAAGAAACCCACTCACCTCTCTCACAGCTCTCTCTCCTGCTCCTGCTCAGAGCTCAGCTGGGAGTAGAGGGAGAGAGATGCACAAGACAATAAAGTCAGTGGCAGAAACTCTTTCAGCCTGCAGGCCAGTAGGGTTGCCAGGTCTGGGATGGAAAATACCTGGAGACTTTAGGGGTGGGTCCGGGAGAGGGTGGGGTTTGGGGAGGGGAGGGGGCTCAGCATAATACAATACCATAGAGTCCACCTTTCAAAGCAGCCATTTTCTCCAGGGGAGCTGATCTGTCAGCTGGAGATCAGTTGTAAAAGCGGGAATTCTCCAGGCCTTACCTGGAGGCTGGCAACCCTACTTCAGGGGAGCATGCATGCATAGTAGGAACCCAAGTATAGGCACTGGGAAGGGTGCTGTGTGGATATTAAGGGAGACTGAAATGTTTGGAAATTACTATAGAGAATGGGGTAGAGAGCCAGTTTGGTGTAGTGGCTAAGTGCGCAGAATCTAATCTGGGAGAACCGGGTTTGATTCCCCACTCCTCCACTTGCACCTGCTGGATGGCCTTGGGCAAGCCATAGTCCTGGCACAGCTGTTCTTGAAAAAGAGCAGTTTCCGTCAGAGCTCTCTGAGCCCCACCTACATCACAGGGTGTCTGTTGTGGGGAGGGGAAGGGAAAGGAGTTTGTAAGCCGCTCTGAGACTCCTTTGGGTAGTGAAGGGCGGGGGGTATAAATCCAATCTCTTTTTCTTCTTCTAGATAAGAGAGGGTAGTAGAATGGGCCAAGGCTGTGTGAGTCATACAGCAGGAAGAAATATTTCTGTGATGAATTTTAGAAAATGCCCACTCTCCTGATTTACACAATTCTGTCTCTCCTCTCTGAAATATACATCTGCCTTGCTCTGTTATGCAGATCAGTGATCCCCACCATGACACCTACGGCCACCATGGCACCCACTGGTTGATTTCTTGGTGCCCATTTGCTGCTTCCACGAAGTGCCTCTTCCCCAAATCAATGAACTAATTCTGACTGTCTTCCATCTCACTGCAGCAAGAGGTGCTTCAAAGGAATCCCAACAGGCACTGCCTTTCTATCTGCAGGAGCACCCATTCAGAAGCAGCTGCCTTTGTCATGAGAGAATGCTGGGCTTGTTGGATTCCCATTGGCTCCAGCATCCCATCGGTAGCCATTTTGTGGCCTCACTCAGTCCCCATTTGTGGAGTTGCCAGCATAAGGCTGGGAAATACTTGGAGATTTTAGGGGTAGAACCTGAGGAGGGTGGGGCTTCAGTCGGGTATAATGCCATAGAGTCCACCTTCCAAAGAGGCCATTTTCTCCACATAATTTGCTGCCTGGAGATCAGTTGTAAACCCAGGAGATTTCCAGCCATCACCTGGAGTTTGGCAACCTTACCCATTCACAAAATGCTGAAAGTGCCCACAGGGTCAACAAGATTGGGGGCCACTGATCTTGGTAAGACTGTGAACGATGTCCCATCAAACCAAAACTATAAAGTCATCTCTGAGAAGGCTGTTACCCTCCTTCCTGTGAAATCTCAGCCCACACCCTCTAATGAGCAGGTTCATTGGGAATCCATATCATGGAGCATCATACTAGCTACTCAGATTAATTTTGAAACTTATCTGAGTGAAAAATACCAAGTGGGAATCCCAGTCGATAGATCAAAGGTTGCTGTGTTGGTGACCCACACATCAATAATTTGTACATGCACATGCATGAAGATATCACCATTCAAGTAAGAAATAATAATAATGGTACCTTGTTCCTAAATTTGTTTACTCATGAGTAAATCCTCCATAGTTCACTGGGATTCATTTCCTAATAAGTGTGCCCGAGAACCACTGTACCCAACCCCAAGTTCGCTATAAATTATTCTGAAATGGAGCATTAAATAAAACACCCCAGTCCCATACTTAGCATGTTGCTTGCTGACATCTCTGAAATGTAAAACATGTTACTTTCCTTTGGTTTTGCTACCCTTGAGAGAAGAAAGGATGCTCTCTCAGGTTCCTGTTGGATAAACAAAGGCAGGTATTCTGGTGTGTGTCACCCTCAAACCCCACTGGAAATTTGGCCGCGGAATATCAAACATGAATTCTCTCAGTTTAATATCAGTGCGTCCTTCAAAGCAAACATTAACATTCTCCTTATGCCTATTGTGGAAATTACAGATTAATTACCAACTGCATAATTAAGCTGCTCATACTTCAAATGCAAAAAGCAAGCATACCCTCCTATTCTTGGTCTTGAAATCCCAACTGTGCCCTTGGCTGATCTCAAATGTAATTTACCCAGAGACTGTTATATGTACACTATTGAATAGTGTAGATCCAAACAAAGAATAAGTAGAAAGCAGGGCACTTCACACAAAGGTATAATTTAACAGAAGCGTAACAGAGAGAAAAAGAAAAAGAGAAAATGTGAACTTTCCCTCCTTCTAGCTGTTACCTCTTTTTATGTATTGAAGAACCATTGAGCTCTATGTCATCCCCATTACGCTAGGAGAAATGTAGAGCACGGTACAATAATCTGCAAGTTATTCAGCTGTCAGGATAATTGTAATTGTTATCCTACAGAATTCTATTTTAGAGGGTCATCTTGTAATGGGACCACCAAAGAATGAAAGTAATTCATTTCTGCTTTTGTGCGGCATCCTAAGCCTCTGGCGACTTTGCTGGAGAAGAAAACCCACTTCAGTTGCTGCGTGCTGAAGCTTACATAGTGTTGCGGCTCAGAGGGTTAGCTGTGATTGGCAAAGTCCTGGTTAAAATTTCACCCTTGGCTTAGGCACCTTCTTTGTCTCACACACCCCCACCCCACAGCTTAAGGGTAATTATATCTTTCAGGATTCTTGTAAGAGTTATAATGTTATAGCGTACGTGCAGTCAGAGACAGCTTGTGGGATGGGGTCAGTGTTCCCTCTAAGCTGAGTTAGTGTGAGCTAGCTCACAGTTTTTTACCCTCCGGCTCACACATTTTTGTCTCCGCTCAGGAAGGAGGGCTCCAGAGCAAACGGATTGATGCAGCAGCCAAATTGCTCGCTCACAGCTTTAATGCCAGTAGCTCACAAAGTAGAATTTTTGCTCACAAGACTCCACACCTTAGAGGGAACATTGGATGGGGTGTAGGAAATATCTCAGCCTCCCCACCATTGAATGCCCCTGAAGAATGAGGGAGAGCTGGCAGCTGTGCCAGTGGACATTGGGAAGCAGCAACAGAGCTGGTGGGCCACGGCTGCAGCACCATGGAGGCGCGCAGGACCTGATTCAGCAGGGTGGATGATGTCACTTCCTGACATAAGATTCCACTAGCCGTGTGGATGTACAGTGCTGCAGTAGTGACTCCATCAGCTCTTTCACCAATCTCTCAATACCCACTGTTAGGGGCACAAGCTTCCCCTCTTCCTCCAGCTACATTCAGTAGTGGGGGCTTGGATAGAACCTGAGACCTGTCATACAACCCCTCACTGTGTGCACTGCTTTGAAATCTGAAGAAAGTTCATGAATGCTAAGACTGTATCCATGCATCATTGCACTGTGTCAGAGGATGGGCAGAGCCATGCACATTCTTTTTTTTTTGGTAAAAGAATTTTTTATTTTCATGGAAATAACCTCTTACAGTTAAAAAAAAACTATTATCATTCTTAAACCAATACCTATATTCCCATATCCCCCCTCCCTCCTGGTGGCTTCCCGCAATGTTTCCCCCTTTGACCCTCCAGTACATCTTAAGATAACATCAATTAATCTCAATATTGTTCTAAACATAGTAAATTGTGCTTCACATCCCAGTTTTTTTCTAGGTAAAGTTTAAAGTCATTCCATTCTTCAAAAAAGTCAAGATCTTCCCTGTTATTCAGTTTCTTCGTAATTTTGTCCATCTCTGCCATGAACAGAATTTTTCGTATCCATTCTTCTATTTCTGGTGTTCTTTCTTGTTTCCAACACTGTGCATACACCATTCTTGCAGTCGTGATCATATACCATAACATAGTCTTTTTAGTTACATTCAGCTCTTCCATTCTAAGTCCTAAGAGCAGAATTTCTGGTGCTTTTTTAAAGGAACATTTCAAAAAATTTTGTATTTCACTGTGGACTTTTGTCCAAAAATCCACAGCTTTCTCGCATGTCCACCACATATGATAAAATGAACCTTCATGTTTTTTACATTTCCAACACTTATTAGACATGTTTTGGTTCATATTTGCTATCTTCTTTGGCATCATGTACCACCTATACATCATTTTATAACATGCACATTCTTGTGGGTAACAGGAATCCAAGTACAAGAAGCCAAGTCAAGAGTCCAGTTTCAGAGTCAAGAGACAAGAAAGACATTACCAAGGGGTTGTCCAAAAGGCATAGTCAGGCATCCAAAGGTTCCTCACAAGCAGGGATCACAGAGACAAGGTCAGGAGCCAGTCCAGAGTCACACAAGCAACACAGGGTCTGTTGCAGAGTCATCAGCAGAATAACTTTACTTGACTTGTTGCTTCCACACCTAACAGCCTCCCTTGGCTGGTTTTTATAGGCATGTGCCTAAGAGTCAAACTTGCAGCCAGCTGCTCAGGAGTAATCTTGCAACGACTCCAGCAGCTGGCAGCGAACCAGGAGGCAAGCACTTTGCTGCCTCTCCTGTAGTTCTGCTCACAGCCTCCGTCTGTGTCGCTCTAAAGGTGTGGGTGATCCTGGAAGGCTGGGAACAATTAACTTAGTTTCACCTGTTGACTCAAGGCTGGAGACTGTTGGCGGCTCTGCACCAGCTGTGGGCTGTGAGTCCTGACAAGCCTGCAGTTTGTCTTCCTGCCTGTTGGCTTCTGCTGACTGAGAGCTGGCTGCACACGGCTCCTCTTCTCCTGAGGAGTCCTTGCCAAGCCCTGACTGACACATGGCACACTGTTCTTGCCCTTCAGTAATCATTTGCAACTGGATTGCACACGTTAGACAATCCAGTTGCAAACAATTTGCTACAGTGCAATATCCAACAGTGCGTGGATGCCGGTTTAGTCTTACTATGTTTCTAGTTGCAAAGACCGTCTGCTGTTGTTGCTTGAGTTTAGGTGGTTTTGATCAAAGCTCCATTTATTTTTTTCTCTTTTTCTTCATGCTCCTTCTAATGAAGCATAGATACCAGTATAACACCATTTTCGATAACTTTTATAAGGACAGACAGATTTACAACTTGGTCTTTCCGTGACTTTGCTTGGGGGAGGCTGCCAAAGTGATAGCAGATTTGGATTCTGCTCCCAGCCGTCATGGACCACCTTTAGTAACAGCTTCTGGCTGGAAGATGTGTGCCCTTCCAGGCCGTGAGTCATTGTTGCTATGATATGATTAAACAAGCAGTAATCTTGAAAGCTCTCTTGTGTCCAAAGGGAGAATCATAAATACACGGGGTGTAGAGAGACTAGAAAATGATTATTTCCATCATGAAGAGAAAGGGCAGGTAGCTGATGGGAATGGGGAGCTCAGTGGACCTCATGCTGGCCTTCTCAAACCTGTACGGCTCTTTGAAAACTGTATTTATCCTCTCTACCTGTTTCACTGCTTTAAACTCACTCTGTTCATTTGTTGCTGAGGAGCAAAAACAATCGTGCAATCATGCGCATAATAGCCTGTACAAGCTGGAAGGGTCGTGAGGAACTGCAGAAGGTGGCATACCCTTTCCAAACTCCGCAGCTTGGTTATTCATTGCAAGCAACTATGCTTGTTCTTTATCCCTCCACTTTGACGGAAATACAGGATAGCCATTGCGGGGAAACAGTGTAGCAAGTACTCATTTCTGCCCACCTGGGTGTGAGAAAATTATACAGCTCTCCCAGGTCACCTGCCCAATGAGGCTTCTCTTCCTCCACTCTGTTTCCCCCCCTTGCACGTGTGTGCTCTCTGTCTCTCCACAACCCTCTGCTCCTGAATTTTACATATCCCTAACAGTGGTAGATAAGGATAGGTTGTTTAATTCTTGAAGATGCAAGCAATTAGAAGTCATCCATTACTTTCGTTTCAGCACCGGGGTTTCCCCTTTTTGATTTCCACACCATGTGGTAATTGCTGCCTTTTTGAGGTGAGATGGATTCCTTCCTTCTCGTGTACAAAGGCCAACAGAGCTTAAAAATAAAAATAAGAATAGCTTCTTCCTCATGCTTCAGGGGGATCATTCGCTCTTGGATCCCCCTTTTTTGTAGACCCTCCTTCTCTTCCTGTCTGGATGAAGTTCTCCTCTGCACTTTGGCTTCCTGCATAGCTTCTTCCATAGCTTTAGACATGACTGTGGGTAAAGTGTGATGTTGCTTGCCTTTTGTTGACCTCTGGAAAGGGTCATCTACATTTCTATAGCTTTGCCTGGCTCTGAGGCAACCCTACCCAACTTGGCTCTCCACATTCTTCCTGCTAGCTAGCAAGGAGTCCCTCATAGTCTCTGTGACTGTATAGAGTGCAAACCCCAAAATTACCCCTGTTGGATTGTGAACTTTAGCACCAATCCTACAGTATAAGGCATTTCACCACAGCCATTACCAACTTTTCTAGCCTAGGATTGGCCATATTTTACCTTTAATTCCTTGGAACATGTGAAATTGGCAAGAATTAAATAGTAATCTGAGACTATTACCATTCAAGTATGCATACTGCAGGTCTGACGCACATTAGCTCCTGCAGAAAACTCATTATTATGAATGCAAGATCATTTCATTGTTTCAGTGGAGCTTTAGGATAATCCTGTACCCCCTTCTTCTAAATCAAACAGGAATGTTCTATTAAGGACAACAGTTTGTTTGTTAAGCATAGTCCAGTCCTGAGGGAAAGAATCTTGGATTTAGCATTTTTAAAATTGCCCTAACCATCTGAACAATTGCAATTAAAATATGTTGAGGAATAATGATCTATGGACACCATGTCTTGGACATTGGAAGTGTTACCCAAAGTAGCCAGTCTCCACTTAATCTGGAGGAATTAGGTTGGAGACAGAGTGAGAGGTGGGTAACTAAGAGCTCCACCTATGGATATGGGGATTTGTCCCTATGAGAACTCTTGGAAATAACCAGGCAGTTGTTCAACTGGTAGGATTTTTATTAAGAATAGGATGAAACAAAAATGCACACCACAAACACACAAAAGAGCTAACTAAGAAAGTCAGAGAGTGAAGGAGAGAGATTTTTAGGGAAGGGTGATAGTTACCAATCCTGAAGAGGTCTGTAGAAGCAGCAAGTCAAAGAAGGAAACAGCCAGTGTTTCAGGAAACAAGAGAGAGAAGGCACACACACAAGTGGGTGTGTGCAGACAATCTAAGAGCACACACACTCTGCTGGGGCAGCAAGGTGACATAGTTATAGAGCAAAATGTATCCTGAGGCAGGTTGATTCGCTGCCAATGGACAATGAACTGATGGTTCTATTGGAGGTCAACAAAGAAGTGGGGCAGATTTGATGGCTTTGCAAGCACTGGACAGAAGTGAATAGACTTAAGCATTGATTAATCACCACTTAATCAAGGGTAATGGGTGAAAGGGTCAAGGGTAATGGGTGAAAGTGTCAAGGGTAATGGGTGAAAGGGAAGTTGGGCTTGGGTGTTGATAGGATTATACTGAGTGAATCAGTAGGTCCTGAGTAGGGATGGGCACAAACCAAGAAATGAACCATGGTTTGAACCAGTTAATTTGGTCACATCGTTCCCAAATCCAAAAATGGACCGCCTTTTTCCCCATGGAGGTTCATTTGGTTTGTTAGGGCAGGTCGTTCTCCAGACAGCCTGTTTTTCCCACCATAGAGAACAATGGAGGGGATGGGGCAACCTGTTTGGGGGCCCGTAGAATTGGACCCCCTGGCCCAATGTTCTTCAAACTTGGTTGGTATCTTGGGGAGAGGCTCCAGCAGCTACCCTGCAAGTTTGGAGCCTCTCCCTCAAACACCCTCCCCCCAGCACCCAGAATATACCCTATCTTTTCGCCATTGACTTCAATGGCCCATAGGATATAATGGGGCCAAAATTGACATTCGGCTGATCCTTTTTCAGGCCCGGCGTTCTAGCGCAGAGCCTGAAAAAGAAGGGGAGGGGAGGGGAGTGGCTCTGCAGGCCATTTTTCAGGCCCGGAGTCTGAAAAAGGTGGGGAGGGCAGCTCAGCAGTCCCCCCCATGGTTCCAGCTGCCGCTGGGGCCATAACTTTTTAAAGTGCCCCTCCTGAGAGCTGGGGGAGCCAGAATGACCTCTCTCCTGCGATGTCCCAGTGGCAACAACGCTCGGACATCACATGCGAGAGGAGGAATTTGCCCCTAAGAGTCCAAGGCCACCACCCCGAGGCTCAGGGAGGCAAAAGAACGTTTCGCCCCGCCCCTCCCCCCCCCTTGCGGGCTTCGCAGCTGCCTCTGAGAACAGCGGCGGTGGCCATAACTTTTTAAAGTGCCCCTCCTGAGAGCTGGGGGAGCCAGAATGACCTCTCTCCTGCGATGTCCCAGTGGCAACAACGCTCGTACATCACACGTGAGGGGTGGAATTTGTCCCTACGTGTCCAAGGCCACCACCCTGGGGCTCAGGGAGGCAAAAGAACGTTTCGCCCCGACCCTCCCCCCCCCTTGCGGGCTTCGCAGCTGCCTCTGAGAACAGCGGCGGCGGTGGCCATAACTTTTTAAAGTGCCCCTCCTGAGAGCTGGGGGAGCCAGAATGACCTCTCGAGTTGCCGCTCGGACATCACATGCGAGAGGTGGAATTTGCCCCTACGAGTCAAGGGAACGTTTTGCCCCTCCCCTCCCCAATGTGGGCTTTGTAGCTGCCACCGAGAACAGTGGTGGCGGTGGCCATAACTTTTTAAGAGCCCCCCCCCCCGAGCTGGGGGAGCCAGAATGACCTCTCGAGTTGCCGCTCGGACATCACATGCGAGAGGTGGAATTTGCCCCTACGAGTCAAGGGAACGTTTTGCCCCTCCCCTCCCCAATGTGGGCTTTGTAGCTGCCACCGAGAACAGTGGTGGCGGTGGCCATAACTTTTTAAAGATCTCCATCTTGGTCCATTTGGCTTGAGCAGTGCCCTGTACTTAAGGTAGTGGGGTGATATTAAGAGGGATGTTTCTGGGTCTTTTAGCTCTAAACAACACCTCAGAGGGAGGACGGGTCTGACTGCTAACAGGAGAGCTGCTATTAAACTCTGAACACTCTCTGTGGGTATATATGTAACCCCTGGAATATGATGTATGATAACCCCTGAATTATGGTAAAACACTGAAGTGCTACCCCTCTAATACTGTTCATTTATTTGTGGTTTTTCTTTTGATTGTTTTAGCAAATATTTGATAATAGAAACCATGGAATTCAGCTCTTGGTGCAAGAAGCTGCCTTATACTGGATCAGACCATTGGTCCATCAAAGTCAGTATCCTAAGTAGAGTTACACCCTTCTAAACCCGTTGACTTCAGTGGACTTAAAAGAGTGCAACTCTGCTTAGGATGACATTGTTACCAATCAGTTTTGCAATTTGAAACTGGGCTCCTTGTTTGAGACTGAGATAGTTTGCAAACATGGGTTATTTTTTATTATTATTCCCAGAAAGTACCATAGTGTTATTGTCCTCTTCTAACTTACGACCTTGTGCAGTGGCTGTTTAAACACGAACCCACTGAGTTAAAACCAAAACATAGGCCTGTAGAGTGACACTAGGTTCAGTTCTTTGGGTGGGAGGGTATCTATAACCGTAGCACACACCAACATAGTGAACCATAAAAACCCAAGATTGCAAAAACGAATGATGAATGTGAGGTGCCAGCAAATTCTTCTCAGCATTATAAGAAAAGCCAATTCTGAGGAAATGCTTTCCTTTAATGAGTATTTTCCCAAAAGGTATCTCTCCTCCTTTCTATATTTACTTGATATAAACAAATACTGCTCTCTTTTCCCTGCCTCTGAATCCTGCTTCCAAATACAATTTATCTGTAAAATCACAGTTGGTTGCTATGGGAATTATGCTGCAGTGGAAGAGTTAACCCTCCAAAGGTAACAAATGCCGGAGAATTCATACAGTTAGATACTGGGGTGCTCAGTCCTATACACCAGATCCTAGTGTCATGCAGTTCCAGTGCAGCTGAGTTACTCCCATCTAAACCCAATGAAATCAATTGGCTCAGACTGGAGTAACTTTTCTTAGGATTGCA
>NW_015167567.1:635319-651412 GCF_001447785.1 Gekko japonicus | reverse complement strand
AGATGCAGCCATGGCTCCTGTTACCTGGGCTAGTGGTAGCCTGGCTGGAAGCTCTATCATGTTTAGGTGTACATCCTATCCTATGGCTGGGTCGATGAGTCAGAAGGCAAGTGGGGAAACTCTGGTCTGTATCCTATCAATCTGATCAGAAACGTTTGAAGCCTCCCTCCAGGCTAAACAGCCTCCAGAGCTCTTTGTGTTGGAGGGAGGCAAAGGCGCCTATGGCTGGAGGACGTCTTTAAACTTTGTGTGTGTGTGATGAATTGACCTCAAAAACCAGGATGCTTAGTGCATCAAACTCAGAGAGCTGGGAGATTAGGGGTTAATGGCTCACCGAAAAGCAGTCTGAGTGACAGGCGGCTGACTGCTTGCAACCCCCCCCCCATTTGTGCGGGTGCTGAGGAGAGTTTTATAAGATCTTGTGAGTCTCGTCAGAGTCAGTCAGTCATCATTTGGATTTGGATTTGGTTGTTGTCAGTTAGGAGTGTATGTGTCAGTCTGAGGGAAACAGACAAGTCACTTGGGAAGTGAAAAGACACAACTCCTATCCTTTACTGTACACCAATATATTTGAGGGAAAGTTCAGAAAGAACTTAATGTCTAAGTGTCAGCACTAGCTGAATTCAGTTTGTTCATTGTCTCCAGAAGTGGGGTTTTAGGTTTTCCAGAAGAGGCTGAATAGTTAGTGGGAAAATGCCAGCGTAGCCAAACAGAAAAGGGTTATCACTCCTAGCAAAAGGAAGATATTCCTTACCCAGTAAGTTAGAGGGTTCAACTCAGAAAGGACCTCTGGGTTTGAGAAGTGAAAAGAGAATTGGTAACTCCTCAAGAGTACAGAAAGGGAAAGTTGTAATTCCAAAACGGAAACATTGATATACAGGAAGAAAGTTCTAACTTCCAGAAAAATGAGAGATTGTTATGAAACTTTCTTGCTGTAAGAAATCTCCAAGACAAACAAATCTCTCACAGCAAAGAACTAAATCTCTTAGGATTCAAACTTCAAGTATACTCTGCTGCCTGTTCAAGATATTCTAATTTTCTTATAAAGAACTACAGTTTAAAGAACCCATCATCCCCTGCCCTATTCCTGATAAAACCGTGCCTGTTCAATATAACCAACCTTTTTGTTTCAACTTTACTTTGTGTCAAGCATCAAATTCTATTTTAATGGGGTTGTAATTTAATATTTTGTTCTGTTTTATTGTTTTATCTGGCAATGTACCCTGTGAGCCGCCCTGAGCCTTCGGGGAGGGCGGGATAGAAATGTGAATAATAAATAAATAAATAAATAAATAAGTGCACGCCCAGCAGGAACTCATTAGCATAATAGGCCACACCCAACAGCAGGAACTCATTAGGATTGGCCACATTAGGGGTGTATGGCCTAACATGCAAAGGAGTTCCTGCTACAAAAAAGCCCTGGGTTTGGACAACAAACAAGGTAAACAGAATAAGAAGCAAAAGGTGGATGTGGCTGGATGAGCACACTTCTGGTAACGTGGGGGTGTGGCCTAATATGCCAATGAGTTGTGCTGTCAGGGGTGTGGCCTAATATGCCAATGAGTTCCTGCTGTTGGGTGTGGCCTATTATGCTAATGAGTTCCTGTTGGACTTTTTCTACAAAAAAAGCCCTGGTTATAAGTTTATAATTCAAACACGCTACTAAGAGGCTGCTCAGTCAGATTGGTGAACAGTGTTTTGGCGGGAAAATCTGCCTCACAGAACAGGAGGAGCAGGGGTTCATCACGTATGTGTACCCATGCCTGGAAGTCATGGCAACCTCTGGCGACTCCTACTGGGGTATGGAGGACACTCAGAGAAGAAGAAGAAGAGGAGGAGGAGGAGAAGAGATTGGATTTATACCCTGCCCTTCACTCGGAGTCTCAGAGTGGCTTACAAACTCCTTTCCCTTCCCCTCCCCACAACAGACACCCCGTGAGGCAGGTGGGGCTGAGAGAGCTCTTGACAGAAACTGCTCTTTTTTCAAGGACAGCTGTGCCAGAACTATGGCTTGCCCAAGGTCATCCAGCCAGGTGCAAGTGGAGGAGTGGGGAATCAAACCCGGTTCTCCCAGATTAGAGTCCGCGCACTTAACCACCACACCAAACTGGCTTGATAGCCTGCCTCTGCCTCCCGGTCCTGGTCCTGCTTAGAGTGTCAGAGTAGGATCTGGGGGGCCCATGTTTAGCTCCCTCCCCCACTACCAGGGAAGCTTGCTGGGTGATCTTGGGACAGTCACACAAACTTAGCCCAATCTACCTCACAGGATTGTTGTGAGGATAAAATGGAGGAGAGGAGAATGATGTAAGCCACCTAGATGATTTTTTTTAAAAAAAATACAAATGTGCAGAATAATGATTGAGATAAAAGTCCTGCAGTTTCTTAATGCTAGGAATAGCACCAACCTCCTCAGGTAGCCAGTATCCAAAATCCGTTATACTCAAAATATTGTATAGCTAATTCTAAATTAAGAGTGAACTCAACAATAAAAATAATCACAAAAATATAGTGTCAGGCAGGTAGCCATGTTAGTCTGCTTTAAAAGAGGAAGATTTGAGCGTAGCAACACCTGAAAGACCAACATCTATACTGTTCCTGAGGATCTGCTGACCTCCAGGAACAAAATTGGGGTGGGGTTTTCAGGGGGCTGCAGCAGTGGCAGGAAGAAGCAGGAAAGTGCCACTCCATAAAGTCTGCAGAAAGCTGGATGCACAGCACTGACTTTTATTATTGCTTTTAATCTTTTTTGTAACAAATTATGACATTGCATACTTAAAGGCTTCTTGGTTACACCAGTAGCTGAAGTGCTGTGAAGACACTGGAGAATCCCTGGCTGAAACCACTTTAGCAGCCTCTGTGCCCTGGTGTTAGAACCAATTTTAAAGCAACTAATGTGCTGTCTCTAGCAGGTTTTATGATCCACACCAGCCCTATGAGATTCAGAAGATCATGCCTTATAAAATAGAATTGAATTAGGATGCACACTCCCACCCACACGGTGTAATTGCCACAGTTTGCCTCTGAAGACCGAGCGGAGTTTATACTTCTGTGGTGCTATAAAGAAGACCAAATCATATTGGAGGTTTTGCCTTGTGGAAATTCATGCAAAATGAAACTCAAACAGGAAAAGATTCTAGGGCAGTTCAGACTGATCTCAGCAGTGCTGAGCGGCGGTTTTCTGTTCTGAGGTCTGGCATTGCGTGTGTCCTTCATCCTGGCACTTAAGAATCAATTCAGATTCTTCAATGTCAAACATCTACATTTGATTTTCAGCAATCACCAACCGGCTCAGGCCGTTTCACTCTTCAACTGTTAAATGCAACATGAGAGGAAAGGCAGCGATTTTGTTTTCATTGGGGTTTCTATTTTTATTCACGCAGTGTCACTACCAGTTGGATCAAGCATCTTTGCAGGGTGCATCATGGTCCAAAGATCTGCAATGAAGGAGATATTAAAGATTTATTATCTAGTGTAATATATTACAAATTCTTTTGAAATCTGAACGTTCTCCCTTGATGGACATCTCCTTCCAAACCATTTCTTTAAAACTGTGAACCATTTGCTGTACTTACCTATTAAAAAAGTGGATATGCTGCCTTTCCAGTGACTTGCTTAAGGCAGCTCACAGGGTAAAAACCATACAATAAAACAGCATGAGAACGAGCTGTAATAAACAGCATAAGACAGCACAAAGTGACATTCAGCAGCCTAAATGATGCCCATTAACACAGCCCTCAGGCAGGAAACAAACAAACCATAATAACCAACTAAAAGAGATGGAGTCCTTCAGTTAAAAGCCTGGATAAAACAAGATGAATTGTCTGGCGCCTAAAGGTCACTAAAGTCGGTGCCAGGTGAGCCTCAAGTGGGAAGGCATTCCAAAGGCAAGGTACCACCACTGGAAAAAACCCTGACTCTGGACGCCACCTGCCTCACCTCTGTGACAGAGGCACAAAGAGAAAGGCTTGAGAAGGAAATCTTAAATGGCAGGCCAGACAGTCTGAGAGGAAGTAGGTCCTTTGAATACAATGGCCCTGAGCCATTTGAGGCCTTAAAGGTGAGATCCAGCGCTTTAATTTGCACCTGAAAACAGATGGGCAGCCACTGAAGATCCCTGTATCTAGCTCCCAGCAATAGCTGGTATATAAGAAAAATTATTTTAGGACTCCTCCAACATCATTAAGTTGTGGAATGCAATTAGTGTGATCTAGTATGTTGTTGACAATCCACAATGGGATTCCCCCCCATGCACCTCATCTTCTAATATTAATTGATTGGGCCACATCGCTGTGATAATTGCCATTTTTCCATGTTGCGTTGGCCTTGAAGAAATATTGATGGTGTGTGCTCCAGTAGCCAATGAGGTGGTTCCCGGTCAGAAGCTACCTTGCCCCACTTGCTGCAGGGGTCAAGAGAGGAGAGGGAAGTGCACTCTCCGTGGTAACCATTGGGAGGCGACAGATGTAGGCAGCAGCATCTCAGTCAGCACCATGCATGCACATAGCTGCCAATGCAGTCATGGGCTGCCAACATAATTAAAGGCATGAAGCTACTTTATACAGAGTTAGGGCATTGGTCTCTCGCAGTCAGTGTTGTCTACTCAGAGTGGCAGTGGCTCTCCAGTGTCCCTCCCAGGTGGAGATTTTTCACATCGCCTACTTGTCTGGGGTTGGAGGTAATTCCCCACACCAAAGGGGAAGCCCAGGACAGCCCCAAACCCCACCCTGACTGAATGTCAATGCCCAGACTCAGCCAGGACAAACCACACTTACCCAGACATGGAGCAGAGACGCCAGAAATGCTGTTGAAAGCCTCAACAGCTGCATCAACTATGAAAACCCAAGTCAGTTCTGTAGCTGCAGTCTTGAAGGTGCAGCAGGCTGGGGAAGAAGCTAGGGAAACCAGGGCAGAGGACATGGGGAAAGGAGGTATTCCAAGAAGCCTCTTTAAGCCCCAGGAAAGAGAGGTCAGTCTCCTTTTTATACCTGTCTTACCCAGCTCCCAGGATAGCTTGGGGGGAAGGAAGGTGGGTGGATTCCCCAGCCGTGGGAAAGCAAGAGCCTTTGACCCCACCCTCTCCCCAGTTGGGGCTCATATCAGGAACATCCAGGCCCATTGAAACAAGGAGTAAACATCGGCACATGTCCTGGCCCTTTGTTAGTAAAGAGCCATCAAGGTGTAGATGGAGAGAGGTCCAAGGGGAAGCCAGGGAGGTATTGGGGCAGGAAAGGGAAGCATATAGAAGGAAGCTCCTGACAAAAGGCCAGGGAGGAAGAAAAGCTGGTGAGCCTTGCTGTGAAGAAGGTTGTCCAGCTGAGAGGAGGAGGGGGTGGCGGAGGGAGAGGCGGAGTGGGGGGGGGGCAGCAGCAGCGGGTGGATTAAACCCCCTTCCCTCTCATTCTGAGGCCCTAGAAACTTCCCCACATCACTTCCCATGATGGCAGAAGGCAGTGTCACTCAACACGCAACCATGGATTGTGACACTACTAGGTAAAGGTAAAGGTTTCCCTTGCTCGAAAGCCAGTCAAATCCGACTCTAGGGTTGCGGTGCTCATCTCCGTTTCAAAGCCGAAGAGCCAGCGCTGTCCGAAGACGTTTCCGTGGTCATGTGGCCAGCATGACTAAACACCAAGGTGCACGGAACGCTGTTACCTTCCCACCGAAGTGGTGCCTATTTATCTACTTGCAATTTCTTGCTTTCGAACTGCTAGGTTGGCAGGAGCTGGAACTAGAGACAGGAGCTCACCCCGTCTTGCGGCACCCGGGTCTTGAACTGCTGAACTACCGACCTTCCACAGCCTGCAGTTCAGCATCTTAACCACTTGAGCCACCGCAGCTCCTGTGACACTACTACATGACCTTTTAAACTGGATATGCCAGGGATTGAAACTGAAACCTTCTTCAAGAAAAGCAGATGCTCTATTGCTAAGCCACATCCCCTCCCCAAGGTGCTAACCGGTCGCCTCCCCCAACAGGGTGCTGGCCAGTTAGCAGCCATATACTTGAAAGGCCCTGACTGGGATGCTTCCTGTTCTCAACAGTTGCAAGTAAGGATTTGATTCCACTCACCTCTTCCTCCGGCATTGCGGTAGCCAGTCATTCTTGCCAGCGGATGACAGCATAAGCCACGACTGAGAATGTGTTGAATCATAATAGTTGCACTTCCTACACCTATGTGCATTTTTGGTCTCTTTAGGGTTTCTGTTGTCCAGACTTCTTGATTACACTTCCAGACAGGCTCAGGGAGACAGGGGAGGAAACTAGCAAAGAGGGAAAAGGGTAGGGGATTGTAAGGCAGGAGATAATAAACTATAAGGACTTCAGTTCTATTTTGTGTGTACTCCTTGCCAGGAACAAGCTATGACAAGCTGCTTTAATGTTCCCTCCATTTTTATCAATTTTTATACTGCCAAGTCAGAACCAAGGTCCCCTTGTGGAAATTGGATTGGGGGTGGGGAAACGGTTCTGTTCTAATCACAAGAATGGCAGCTCGACTGTTGTGAAACCATCAAAGCAAAGAGCCCAGCTAGGGAAGTCTTGTTGGAATAAAATAGTGTGATATAAAGAGGACTTCTTGCAAACAGGCTCAAGTGTGGGTTCTCTTCTTCATCTGAAGTCACTGGCAAAAGTCACCATGACTTGAATGCAGCTAGAGTCCAGCGTTATCTTTGTGAGCTGCTGGCTTCACTGAAATTCTAACTTTAAGACTTGTGAGCTGCTGGCTTCACTGAAATTCTTCCTTGGTGCTGCTGCGTGAACATCACTGTCTATACACGTTTAGCTAGGATTAAGCCGCATTCAATTAAGTATGGAATTGGATGAGACCGCACATCCCCCAACATTATAGCAGGCGATAGTGTGTTACATGCACTGTGTATTATATCACTTTGTTTTCCTTCTGCTTAATAAGACTTCTAGCTGTACAGCTGTATCTTTATGGTTCTGTGATGCTGTAAAGTTGCCTAGATTAGTATAAATCCTCAGAGCAGTAGAGAATATTTCGGAGTTGTAATGTGATCTCTAAGAGCTATGCATAATAAACAACGTATTTAGCTCCCCCCCATAGCTTTTGTGGATGCATTCAAATTTTTAAGCATATGCTTGGTGCAACTGCCTTAAGTACCGATTTCAGCTGATCTAGGAGTTCCCTGGATGTATGGATTGCACACAAAGAATCATAGAGCTGGAAGAGACCTCAAGTACAGACTTCACCTGATCTAGGAGTTCTCTGGATATATGGATTGCACACAAAGAATCATAGAGCTGGAAGAGACCTCCAGGGTCATCTAGTCCAACCCCCTGCACAATACAGGAAATTCACAACTACCTCCCCCCGACACACCCCCAGTGACCCCAGAAGATGGCAAAAAGACCTCCAAGATCCCTGGCCAAACTGGCCTGGAGAAAAATTGCTTCCTGACCCCAAAGTGGCACAGCTGTCATGTGGTTCTGCTACCAACTATAAAAACAGCTGTGTTGAGGCTAGTGTCGGGCAGCTCCTCAGATATTTCTACGTGGTGTGTATCAATGGAGTCATACCTGACTTTGTAATCAGTAGCTCTGTATGTGTATCATACTCTGGATATGAACTTAAGCCTCTGTGTAACCATACATACCCCCAAAAGTGCTTTTGTGTGCAATGATAGATGTTTGAATGTCCAAATGGGATCCACCTCGTGGCCCTGAGTCAAAGAGTGCATAATGCAGAGAGGCATGGTTGCTGGTAATAACCTATTCCATTTGTCTGCATGCCTTTGGGATGCTCTAGATTCTGGATTCCCCAAGTTTCATGCTCTCTTTTCTCCAGAGTCCTGCATAATCAAAACTATTGTGGGAGAAGATGTAGACATTGACAAATAAGCTTAAGGAAAGCAGAACGGCAAGATTTTAATACTAGGACAAGTTTAAAAGCCTGATATGAGTCTGATTTTTGCTGACTATATTTGCAAAATCCATGCCCGGGGTTGTGTGAGGGATGCATTGCCAGGTTCCTGGGATGCCACAATGTGTGGGCAGCACAGGCTGTGTTCAGATTGGTGGATCAGAAGTTGGGCAGCCCTGACCTCAAATTATGTGACAGGGACACTGACTGTCTCTTTGTCCTTTGTACATTGTGGACCACATAGGTCTGGTCTGCAATCCCCAAGCTATGTAGACCCACAACAGTCCAAGGCAGGTGCTATTTGGTTTATTGGAGAAGCCCATGTGTATTTATTTACGTTATTTAGTGTCAGCTTTTCTTGCTGGCACTCAAGGCAGATTGCACAGGGCAGTGCAATAGGATTTTACTTGTAGAAATCTGGAACTAACCAGAGATCTGAAAACAGAGGTGAAACAAAGTATGACACATTACATGATGCAAAAATTACATGGCAGGGAACATATCCACTTTCCAAAACAGCACGCCCCTGGGACAGTTTCAGGTTTGGAAAACAGCATGGGAGAAAGCCTGAAGCCATGCGCCTGTGATCATGATCCTAACTGGGCTGGGCTTTACACCAATGGGAACGGAAGAGAACTTGCAACTCATATATCTGACACAGTGTGGGGACCCCAGATCCAATCTACATACTCCATAATGTATTAAGAGAACCTCAGTTACCCTGTCAATACTTGCTTTGCTGGCTCAGAGTTCTTGCTTGGTGGATTCAGTGAGGTCTTGAACTTGCTGCTTAGGATTCTGACTACAGTTCTTGGGTATCCTTGAATCCTTTCAATACTTGCTTTGCAGGCTCAGAGTTCTTGCTTGGTGAATTCAGTGAGCTCGAACTTGCTGCTTAGGTTTCTGACTACAGTTCTTGGGTATCCTTGACCTTCTTCTAGATGGAATGGTAGCCCTACACTGCACTTTTGATGAGGTGGCCAAATGTATTAACCTTCAGAGCCAAATACGATTATCCTCAAACGTACAAAAGCTGTGTGTGGGGGGGAGCAACTTATGGACCAGAATATGGACTCCTCCTTATCAAGCAAAGAGACTAAAGACTTACAGGAGGAAGCAACTGGGTAGCTAGCACCACTGCAGAAGGAAGCAGTTGAGATACCTCCAAGAGTTACCTCGGATGGGCTGGAAGAGCCCCGAGACTCTGAGGCAGCCCAGTCACCAGGGGTATGGCCCTGCCTTCCGATTTGGACTTGGACCCTAAACCCTCCACCCCAGAGCCTGCTCCTGCACTAGAGGTCTCTCCCCCAACAGACTCTGCAAGCTTCTCAAAGACCTGAACCACCTCAGCCTCATCACAGTACTTACCACCACCGTAACCAGGCATGGCATCTTTAAATACTGGAAGACTGCTCTTGGAAGGGTATTTAAGACCTCATTCCACCTTTGCTGGAACAACGTCTGTGCTATACTGTTGGCTCCAGCAGCTTGATTCCAGGACCTTTGCTCCAAGGAGGACAACACATTCAATTTTGGGCTTTTCTTTTTGCTGACACTCCATGTTATAAGTAATAAGAAAAGAAGAAGAAGAGAAGAGATTAGATTTGTACCCCGCCCTTCACTTGGAGTCTCAGAGCGGCTTACAAACTCCTTTCCCTTCCCCTCCCCACAACAGACACCCTGTGAGGTGGGTGGGGCTGAGAGAGCTCTGACAGAAACTGCTCTTTTTCAAGGACAGCTGTGCCAGAGCTTGTGACTGACCCAAGGTCACATCAGCAGGTGCAAGTGGAGGAGTGGGGAATCAAACCCGGTTCTCCCAGATTAGAGTCCGCGCACTTAACCACTACACCAGACAAAGAGAGTGCTATACCTGCGAGGTGATTTATTCAGCTCTGCAGCTGATCATGAGTGGCAGCCAGGCATAGAAAGAGGGGTATAGTGTAAGAGCTCATAGAAGCTGCACAAAGATAGGAAAACAGCCAGTTGTGCTGAGAGAGAAAAAAAAGTGCCTGAGTGCTATGGCAGCCACAAGGTGTTTTGGCTCATAGGCCACATTGTACCTGCAGGGGGGAAAACCTACATCTGGGTCATGAATCACAATTATGACATTGGAAAAAGTGCAGAAAAGGGCAACTAGAATGATTAAAAGGGTTGGAACACTTTCCCTATGAAGAGAGGTTAAAGCGCTTGGGGCTCTTTAGCTTGGAGAAATGACGGCTGAGGGGTGACATGATCGAGGTTTATAAGATTATGCATGGGATAGAGCAGGTAGAGAAAGAGGTACTTTTCTCCCTTCCTCACAATACAAGAACTTGTGGGCACTCGATGAAATTGCTGAGCAGTTGGGTTAGAACAGATAAAAGGAAGTATCTCTTCACCCAAAGAGTGATTAACACATGGAATTCACTTCCACAGGAGGTGGCGGCGGCTACAAGCATGGACAGCTTCAAGAGGGAACTGGATAAACATATGGAGCAGAGCAGAAGTCCATCAGTGGCTATTAGCCACAAGGAATAGACAGGCACTCTCCGTCCGAGGCAAGTGATGCTCTGTATTTTTGGTGCTCGGTGGGGGGGGGGGGGCAACAGTGGGAGGGCTTCCAGTGTCCTGGCCCCACTGCTGGACCTCCTGATGGCACCTTGTATGTTTGGCCCCTGTGTGACAGAGTGTTGGACTCGATAGGCCATTGGCCTGATCCAACACTGGCTTCTCTTATGTTCTTATGGTCACCCCTACCCTATGCAGTTTGCCCCTGATTTGTATTACCAGTTGAGCTCTGCACATTTGGCAGTAATAACACAACAAAAATCTGATTTTAAAAGGTGAGTTCAGAGTTCCTCTGCCTCAATCATGTGGATGATGGTAAAGATAACAGATGCCCTGATCTGGATGGCTCAGGTTAGCTCGATCTCATCAGATCCCAGAAGCTAAGCAGGGTCAGCCCTGGTTAATATTTGGATGGGAGACCATTAAGGAAGCCCAGGGTCGCTACACAGAGGCAGGTAATGGCAAGCCACCTCTAAAATGTCTCTTGCCTTGAAAAACCCTGCAGGGTTGACAGAAGTCAGCTGTGCCTTGACAGCACTTCCCACCACTGCCAAAGACAAAGATGAAAACTGGCAGTTAGAAAAAGCAATGTTTGTGTAGTAGCCACTTGGTGGCAGTGTGGCAGTAACTTTCTCTGAACTCAAAGTTTGAAATGTACAACTGCTAGGTGTTTAGTTGGGTGCAAAGATGACATTTGACCTTTCTGCATTTCATCTTCACACACTGAAACGAAGCCTCCAGCATTAGGAATTTCTTGAGGGAATGAGATCTTGGGAAAGACCTACCAGCTGCCAGAAACTGCTGGTCGCTTGCAGAGAGAAAAAGAAGAGACAATTGGTGATGCTGAATAATTAATTTCAATTCTGTTCCAAGACCCCCTACACATTCTGCCATTGGCTATAACCCTCCTCTAGCTATGTAGGAACTGTTAGGTTGTGTGAGCAGTTCCTGCCTGGGCTATGGCATAACATTCAAAAGGCCCAGCCACATGGACATTGCTCTGGGCCACAGAATTGGCATTCTATTGGGATGGGAGAAAACAATCTTATGCAGAAGGCCGATGTGATCTATCATGTGTCATTAAACACGAGCTTTATCCCACTTACCTGAGAACTACTTGTAGAAAAGTAGCTCCCATGCAGCTAGAATAATATCTAAAGAGCTTTACATTTGTTGCAGTCAGCAGCCAGTGATGGCCATGAGTACAGATGGCTTTCTTACAGGACAGGCCCATCAAAGGCTACTAGCCTGGGTAACTAAAAATTACTGCCTCCTTCAGAGACAGGTAATCTCTGAACATCAGTACCAGGAGGTAGCCTTGGGCTTTATTCCCTGTTTGATGGCTCTCTGGGGCAAGTGATTGGCCCCTTTGTGAAAACAGATGCTGCAGATCAAACTGATATAAAAGGGCAATCAGAGAGACCAGTTTAAAAGCTGGCAACCCAAGTGAGTAGCAGTTAATCTTAAAACACAAAAGGGATTGCACAGGGAATTTGAATGATGGAATATGACTGAAAGGAGGGCAACATCATGGCCACGTCAGTACGCAGTTAAGCATGCCTGCTAGATCTCAGTGAGCTGCAGCTATAGATCGTGGCTATTCACTGATTGAAGAACTGAGTAGGGTGTCTAAGGGGCTCTTGGTTGCTGTTGCATGTATGATCTGAGCCCTTTGTCCGGCGACAGCAATTTGCATGAATAGCAGGTAGGAAAACCTCTTCCTCCAGCACCACTGTAAACTCTTAGGGAAGTATACTTTCATATATGCATGAATACATGCTGTGAAGGAATGGTCCTTTAACCCTCTTGCTTTGGGGAGTACCCATGGCTATGGGTGGGCTGGGAAGTTAAAATGGCCCAGGAGCAAGTGAAGCAGACCAGCTCTGTAGGGGCCACGCAGCTTAGGCATGGCCAATAGTACCAACAATGGCCATTGGTTAGCCCATTACCTACAACTTATATTCATTTATTTATAAATTCAATTTATAGCCCGCCCTCCCCACTGCGTGGGCTCAGGGCGGCTCACAATTAGGCATACGCCTACACATAAAACAAATTAATGTGTTAATTAATGTACGCCTACACATAAAACAAATGGCAGTGCAGGAGGGGTAACAGGTGAGTTGACACCAATCATTGTTACTGCTGGATAACCCAAGCCCAACTGACCCTGCAGCACTGGCAGAGCAGCTGGGGCTTGGCTCTGTCTGCTCTTGGCCACCAGCCACTCTGCAAGGCAGCAACCCACTAGGAATTTTCCCACTAGGAATTTTCCTGGAGAGTTAAAGACTATGGATGCACATGAACTGGGAAAACACAATTTGATTCATGGTTCATGGCATATTCCATTCACTAACCACCAACAGTCATGACCCAGTAGAATATCCTCCCCAGTATGCTAGAAACACCGAGCTGACTCTTCTACCTGCCCTCCAAGTTTGGTGAGGATTGGATTTACAGGGTCCAAGTTACACCCAGCCCAAAGAAGGTGCCACCAGGAAAGTGCTTTCTGGGGAAATGACTGCCTGTCATATCCGTTAACAAACCAGCGTGAAAGTCTGTGGAAAGTTCATGCCAGTTGGCCTGCCACAAACTTCACTTCTTGAACCATGAACCAACCAAAATTTGTCATGAACTTTAGTTCATGAGCTGGTTCATGCCCATCCCTATTGAAGAGCCAGCCTGCCCTTCCGATGGCCCAGGGATTTTAAGTGTTAAAAGCAGCACTTTCAAATTGTGATAGTCTGGAGAAAAAAACTGTAAAATCCTTCATTATAATTCTCTTCCCCCCCCCTCCAGATTATTCCCATGAAGAAAAGCTGTGCAGCAAAACACACAGGGATTGGGGAACATTTCGTGTCTGACCCAGTAAATCTTGTGCATATTTTGCAGTCTTCAATGAATCAGTCTAATTACATGTTATTTGCTAATGTGTATAAGAAAATCTTGATGCCGTTCTTTTTGAAAAGCCGTCTCAAAGTGGGAGGGGGATGAGAGTGGAGAACTGATTCTGTATTCACTGTTTCTGCATTCCAGACTGTCCTTTTGAGTAGCTTTTCCCTGTGGGTTTCAAAACACAAGTTTGCAAGACTGCTCAGTGACAGAACATTTAGAATCTGTAAACTGCGTGCAGATATTCATTGGTGGCTAGCGAAGCAGTTTTCATGTTGAACTGTAATGTTCAAAATAAACATTATAATGTTTGTATCCTCATTTATTCATAATGCAGATGAATAGATAATTCATAATGTTTTGATACTAATCTGCTTATCATGACAATTCGTCCTCTACCAGGAAATGTTTTAGTTCTGGTTGCCTTGGAGTATGGTGCAAACATAGCGGTCTTCTTTTGCCAAAACTTACTTACTTTATTCGCAAATAAATAGAACCTTTAAGTGTGAGTTGTGTCTATGAACTATGAATGAAGTTGGCTTAGCCTACAATTCCACAGATAAAACAGAACTTTGAATTTATAGTCAAGTTCCCTTACTCTGTCTGCTGCTTCAAGATAAAAAGATAACAAGTCGGTGCAAATGTTATCAGAGCAGTGTGAAGGACCCTGTGGATAAGTCTGATGAGATTCTAGCTTTTTCAGGAAGGAGGATGACATGCTGCAGTAGGCAAACAGTATGTCCATAATGAGGCCGGCAGTCCATTGAGGGCTATGTTGAAACAATCAAAGATTGGTCCCTTAGGATCACTTGAAGACATCATGTTAGTCGGTTATTAATTGAGAGCAGATGTGGGCAGTGTGCTGAATAACCACACTCCTATTATCTGCATTGACTGACTAGAGGAGGGATGTCTTTAAGGGAGAGGGATGCTTGAATAAAAGTGGGGCCAATAAGGTCATGTGTGTGTGGGGGAGTCAGCAGGGTGACAAGCAGCCATTATGGCCATGTCCAGTGAAGTGGGATGGGCAGCGGGGCAGTTGAGTGGCTGGGCGGTGGCAGCAGTGAGAAATCTTAGCCCTCCTGCTCCCAGAGTGAGCAATGGTGGGGCCTGAATTGGGCATGAGGGAGTGGGAGGGACCACTGAGGGTTTAAAGCGCTCTGCACCCCCCGGCCCACCTCACCTGGCCACGTGGGATTGCTTGCCCATGCATCCCTCCCTATGTATTAGTGCTAGATTGGAAATGTTTGTAGAGTTAGCAGGTAGCTCTGCTGGGGGTGGGTGGGATGTATTGGGGGTAGCATGGGGTGATGTTCTTACTCCTTATGTTTTTGTCTTCATTTCTTTGTCACAACTTGAGGGAATGAGATCTTGGGAAAGGCGGACGGTATCAGCATGGGGGCAAGATCTATTTTGGAAAATCGGCATGCGAGCTGTTTTCACGGCGTTGTGTTCTTACATGGACGGTGCACGCGGTCGGTTCCTCTCACAGCCATGCGAACAGCTTAAGCTTCGCTCTCCAAGACAATAGCCAAATCCTAGAATGCACCCAATCAGCAGGTCAGGATCCTAGAGTGACCTATAGAATGCATGTGCACTGTAAATAATCCTATCACGGGTGTGGGTTTGGGTGTGGTTTACTACAGGAATATAAACAGACCTCTGGTCCTGCTTTCCTTGTCTTGTCTTCCCGAGCTGAAATAAACTATGAGCTGTTTCACTTGTCAACACATCTGGACTCAGTACATTATACACAGCATATGGGAATCCCCATAAGGGATCGGGGTGAGGGTTTCAAGGGGCATGTCCAGCTTGGGGGCTGCCAGTGGGTTACCCTCAAGCCCGTGGCAGGGAGACCACTTAGTGGTGATAGCCCTTGTGGAATCCAGGACTTGCCATTCCATGGTTTTGATCATCCCGGCTGGCTGGGCGGGAAGGGGTGTATCAACTGGCAGGTGGGATCTGCTGGACCCGTGCTGTGCCAACGCTTCTTACTAGCAGGTGGGGTCAGTCCATACCGGATCTGGTGGACCCATGCTGTACCAACGCTTCTTACAGGTGTAACCAATAAAAGTTGTGGCCATTTTATTCCACATTTATTGTGATTGTGTTATTAGCGGGGTGCTAGAAGGTGTCCTCACCTTTGCTGTCCTCTCCCCCTTGACAGGCAGTGGGACTGCAAACAGAAATCCTGCAGCCTAAATCAACCTTTTTGGGGATGTGGAATGGTATGGTATAGCCCAGTCTCATCAGATCTCAGAAGCTCAGCAGTGTTGGTACTTGAATGGGAGACCACCAACGCAGACTCTGCAGAAGATGGCAATGGCAGACCACCTCTGCTTCTCACTTGCCTTGAGCTTTTCAGGATGCTGTCTCCTGCCACAGCTAACAAAAAAGTCTCATTTTTAGGAGACTCTGTTTGCTTGCTCATTGCCTAAAGGTTGCAAACTGTGTTTTGTTTCTAGTAGAAAGCAGGTTGCCCAGCCTGCCAGTTAGGATCCTCATTCCAAGACTTGCTCTCTGTGTTTAGTGTAGTTTGGTGTAGTGGTTAAGTGCGCGGACTCTAATCTGGGAGAACCGGGTTTGATTCCCCACTCCTCCACTTGCACCTGGCTGGATGACCTTGGGCAAGCCATAGTTCTGATAAGAGCTGTTCTTGAAAAAGAGCAGTTTCTGTCAGAGCTCTCTCAGCCCCACCTACCTCACAGGGTGTCTGTTGTGGGGAGGGGAACGGAAAGGAGTTTGTAAGCTGCTCTCCTTTGGGTAGTGAAG
>NW_015167567.1:621717-634250 GCF_001447785.1 Gekko japonicus | reverse complement strand
TGCTGGTCTTTTTCTACAAAAAAAGCCCTGCAAACCACCACTGTTTGTCCCATGCCTTGAAAATCCTATGGGGTCACCATAACTCAGCGAGGACTTGATGGCATTTTCCTCCATCAAATTAGAAGACATAATGGACTAATGGATGCTATCTGAAGCCAGGTTATAGTTTAACATGCAACAACCATGTTGCTGCTAAAGTGATTTACCCTCTGCTGTAGAAATTAATGATGGGCAGAGCTAGCCCAAGCCCAAATCGCAAAGGGGCTGGAAAAAGTATGAGCAACAATGCAGTTCTAGGCATAATTGTTGGTCCTTCCCAAGACAGAGAAGAACTCAGAGTAATGTATTCCAGGCTGAGGAACTGCAAACTTCAGCAGCTTTGCTAATATAAATGAAATATTAAAAAAACTCAAGAGATGAAATATAAGACCAATCGTGCCTAAGCTTCTCATAACTTTGGGAGCACTGATTCCAACCTATTATTTAAATAACAAAATGAAATCTGATGTTCTAAATTGACATATAATCAGCCTTTCTACTTCATGCTGCTTCAGTCAGTTTGCTTGTCATACTGTCATTCCAAGATGCCTTCGCTTTGCCTCTGATATGCCAGTCTTCATTACAGCTCCCTTGAGGCACCTTTTTCAACACTGGTGATATTCTATCCCCAAGTAATCTTATTTCCTCCAGAGGAAGAAAAAAAAAACCCACCTCATTTTGGTCGATGTTAGTAAAGGTGACACAGTCTTGTTCCATATGAATGAACTGTGGCTAAAAGTTTGGTAAAAGTTTTGGGGGTTTCAGTGGGGAGAAATATAAGTTTTTCTTTCAGTTTTCACAGCAGAGACTCCCATATTGCTCTGCATAGAGAATAGATAGGACAGTTAGAAACCAAGTTTCATATTGTCATCTAGACATTTCTGGCAGCTTACTTTCTTTGTGTGCGAGTGTGTATATATAAATCTCTCCTTATATATAATTGAGTAGTGGGTGCCAAAGTTCTAAAATGCACTCCTTTAGTGTATGGACGCTTGAACTGTCAGTCAGAAGACGCTGGCTGGGTTGACTGGCTGCTTTGTGCAGTCCCGCCCAGTGTTTCAAGGTCTTTTGCATATGGAAGCTGATTGGACTTCACTGCATTCCACACCTCAAACTCACCCCCCTCCCCGCAAGGCAGTTGGAATGTCAGTTGCATATGGAACCTTCAAGGTCTTTTGCATATGGAAGCTGATTGGACTTCACTGCATTCCACACCTCAAACTCACCCCCCTCCCCGCAAGGCAGTTGGAATGTCAGTTGCATATGGAACCTTCAAGGTCTTTTGCATATGGAAGCTGATTGGACTTCACTGCATTCCACACCTCAAACTCACCCCCCTCCCCGCAAGGCAGTTGGAATGTCAGTTGCATATGGAACCTTCAAGGTCTTTTGCATATGGAAGCTGATTGGACTTCACTGCATTCCACACCTCAAACTCACCCCCCTCCCCGCAAGGCAGTTGGAATGTCAGTTGCATATGGAACCTTCAAGGTCTTTTGCATATGGAAGCTGATTGGACTTCACTGCATTCCACACCTCAAACTCACCCCCCTCCCCGCAAGGCAGTTGGAATGTCAGTTGCATATGGAACCTTCAAGGTCTTTTGCATATGGAAGCTGATTGGACTTCACTGCATTCCACACCTCAAACTCACCCCCCTCCCCGCAAGGCAGTTGGAATGTCAGTTGCATATGGAACCTTCAAGGTCTTTTGCATATGGAAGCTGATTGGACTTCACTGCATTCCACACCTCAAACTCACCCCCCTCCCCGCAAGGCAGTTGGAATGTCAGTTGCATATGGAACCTTCAAGGTCTTTTGCATATGGAAGCTGATTGGACTTCACTGCATTCCACACCTCAAACTCACCCCCCTCCCCGCAAGGCAGTTGGAATGTCAGTTGCATATGGAACCTTCAAGGTCTTTTGCATATGGAAGCTGATTGGACTTCACTGCATTCCACACCTCAAACTCACCCCCCTCCCCGCAAGGCAGTTGGAATGTCAGTTGCATATGGAACCTTCAAGGTCTTTTGCATATGGAAGCTGATTGGACTTCACTGCATTCCACACCTCAAACTCACCCCCCTCCCCGCAAGGCAGTTGGAATGTCAGTTGCATATGGAACCTTCAAGGTCTTTTGCATATGGAAGCTGATTGGACTTCACTGCATTCCACACCTCAAACTCACCCCCCTCCCCGCAAGGCAGTTGGTGAGAAGAAAAATGGTAGGCAGGTAATTTATATCTACTCAGGAAGGTGGGGTAGGGCTGAGTCATTATCCATGTCCAGCCTTTAAGGTAATGACTCAGCCCTACCCCACCTTAAACAAGCAAAATACAATTATCAAATGAAGGGGAAAGAAACTCCTGGGCTGGTTCTGAATACAGTGGCTGGCTCATTCAACAGCCACAGGCTGTGGGCTGTGGGAAATGGGCCAAGGACTAAGGGCCAAGGGTGTTTTTGGATCTTGCTCTTCAGCATGTGCCGAAAGGTCTGCACCTCTGGCCATGTCCAGCCCTTTTAGCTGAAAATCGGAAGGAGACAGAAACAGAGCTAAGAGGCTGTGCAGATGTTCCTCAACGGTTCCCTTCCCTCTGCTCATTTCCTTAGTATAACATTCCTGGACATTCTATCGCATTGTGTCAGCTGAGCAAGTTGGTGCCAGAAGTTTCACCACCACTGTTTCTGCCATCAGACTAGCACTACTAACATTTTTGGGAAATGAACTCTGTTAAGTATGACACTTAACTCGGAGGAACAGTTCAACAAGTGATTTCAGCTTTATTTCGGTGATAACAGCATGAAGGCTCAGCCTTGTAGGTGCTAGACCAGCTAGACAGCTTCCATAGGCAAAAAGGCAATTTATATACAATTCTGGCTGAGATAGCCACACCTACAATGTTGCACAACAACCAATCACATTAGGTTTGTTACATCCAATCACAATTGCTACATAACGTCCAATTAAAACCCTTCCCTCCAGAATACACACCATTGGTCAGTATTTACAATCCGCATAATGAGCTATGGTAGCTCAAGCTTTTACCATTATGTCTCTCAAGACATAACAAACTCCTTCTGAATTTCTTGTTTGTGGGTTCCCCCTAATCCAAAACCAGTAAACTGTTCCACATGTGTGTGTGTGTGTAGTTTTTATTTATGGTTACATTCAGCCTCCCAGTGGGAAGGCCTGTGGAGTAGACTATTAGTCCAACACTAGCTTTAACAAACATGAAATTGAGCAAACTCCAGAGGACGATGGAAGACAGGAGGGCCTGGCGTGATGTGATCCATGGGGGTCGCAAAGAGTCAGACTTGAATGTGCAACTGAACAACAACAGCAACAACAAGCTTTATAAAAATAGACCCAGATCTTTCTGACCTTAGATCCCACATGGAGAGCTTTCATTAGACAAAGCAGGAGTTCTTCCTGTATCTTTACTCCCCCCCCCACCACATCAAATTGGAATGGTGTGTGGTAGGGATATAGTAATCCCTAATAATTCACAAATTGAATGTGAATCAGTTCCAAAAGGTGTTAGGGAAGGAATGTCCCATGTGCCTCCGGATCCTATCCCTCCCTAGAATGTCATGGTTCCCCTACAGCTATCCTCCATCTGTTCTGAAGAGTGTTCTATTCCATAGCTTGAGAACTACTACTTTATCAGATTAAAACATCATTATTAAAATCTAAACAGTAGACCTAGTCCAATCCTTTCATTCCCCTCCATGTTAAACAGTAATTTCCAAAGCTATTACCGTCCTGTAAGTCTACCAACCTATCTAAACCTATCTTTTAACTTCATGCTACTGTAGACATGGGCTCCCTGTGTCTGAACTGGAGTAGATGGAACTATATTTCAGAACATTCTAATAATTCACAAATAGAATGTGAATCAGTTCTAAAAGGTGTTCGGGAAGGAATGTCCCATGTGCCTCTGGATCCTATCCCTCCCTAGAATGTCATGGTTCCCCTACAGCTATCCTCCATCTGTTCTGAAGAGTGTTCTATTCCATAGCTTGAGAACTACTACTTTATCAGATTAAAACATCATTATTAAAATCTAAACAGTAGACCTAGTCCAATCCTTTCATTCCCCTCCATGTTAAACAGTAATTTTCAAAGCTATTACCGTTCTGTAAGTCTACCAACCTATCTAAATATGTTACTGTAGACATAGGCTCCCTGTGTCTGAACTGTAGTAGATGGAACTATATTTCAGAACATTCAAAGTTCATTGACATTGTTATTTCAAGTACCTGACACCCCATACCAACCCTACTTTGTAAAGGTATCCAAGTCATTGGCCTGAACCAGTGCCTTCACATTAGTATTCAGTTCCCCCTTCTTGCTGTGGCAAGTAATGCAAAGTGGAGGCAACAATTAGGAGGGCCTAATTTGTTGTGTGTGAACAACACAGAAGTGCCTGAGATCTCAAGGCCTGAGCATTCAACTGCCAAGTCTATGGCCTTTTGCCAAAGCACTTGCAAGGTGGCAGAAAAAACTGGACAAATACAATGCAGTCAAGAGTAATTATGGAGCTTGGTAGCATCTCCAATTTTAAATGAGGATTTTAAAAAATCTTGATTTGAATGTGTGTGTATGTATCCACTAAGAGGTGAATACTGTGAATTTTGCCAGAAATGTGTTTGACAGTTGAACTTAACCATGTTTGAAGGTATTGATCAGATGTGAGTCAATCACTGGGTCTGTTCAGTTCATGTTGAACAGCCATGAACATCTGCCGAACAGCTGTGAGACCTGCCAAATTCATTTGCATAGAAGTTTCACAATACTATGAATGCTCAAAGACACTACCAATTCAAACAGTTCTGCAGCCATTAGTGTTACTAAGGACTACTTATACAAACCAGGTTGGGTTTTACTGAAACACAGTGTTTATTCATGACTGATTTATATAATTTGTGAGTGATCTAATTGTCTGTTTGAACAATTGCCTGATGAATGGAGCAGTTATGCACGCAAGGATGCAGGGGGTAATAGAACTTGATGGGGTAGTTTGAGATCACACGTGCGTGAAAAGGCAATTGTTTGGTACTGGATGGTTAGGAAGGAATACAATGAATCAACCTGTCAAATACCAACAGACTGATGAACTATCAAACTGATTGTTGAAAAATCAGGTCACAACCAGGAAATGGGTTGTTTTGGATGATGCTGGTCAGGCCTGATTCAGGTATAGCCATGCACTTAAGAAACCCTAGGCACCTAGTTAGTTGTCCTACACCAGGTCGTTTAACTCCTAGCCAGATGTACGGCTCAGTAATGCTATAGGTTCGTTCAGGGTATACTACACAAGTAAATACTATTAGAGAATCTCTGCTTCAATTCTAAGCTTGTTTTTATTAAAGTATAATTATTGCCACCCATCCATTGTTATTACATAGAAAAAGGAGAGCAATTACATGAGTCTGTAACCCCCCCCCCAAAAAAAATAAGCAGGTGACAGACTAGGAGACCCCTCTTAGAAGAAGCTCTCTATCAATATAAGATTTTAGAATCATCTCCTAACAATAGCTATCTGTCCCACTTGATAAGGGCACACATTCTTGGCTAACTCATTATCTTATAACTTCAAACACCATACAAAGTTATCTATGTTATCGTTACTTAAAATATCTTCTTAGAATAGATACAAAATGTTAGTTCATTTTTGCTACTTTTTACCTTAGCACAGTTTATTAAAAATAGTTATCACAAGTTTCCATACACACGACTATCTTATCCTCAACCAATCTTCCCATCAGTGAATCATATCTTCACTTCTGTGAAGCTGGACATTCTTACAGTTCTCAGATGCTTTTGCACCTGGACCTAAACAAATTGTATCTATTGATAATGGCTTAGACAGCTTCTAATCTACACCAGGCCATATAATCATAACCACTTGGTATTCTTCTTACTGTTCCTCAAGCCTATTCTATTCTATTTTGATTCTCTACACTGTCTTATTGTCACGCTTTTCTGAGAGGCCAGGTTTGTCTATATCTCACAACATCTTCTATGGTCTTTTTAGTCAAGTCCAGCAATGGTTCACCTATATTTCTGGCCACATCTGTGACTTGGTTGTGAGCTGAACTGGCAGGCGTTTGAGTATTACTAGTGTTATTGCATTCAAGTGCAATCACAAAACAAAACTTGCCAACTTACCTCTTCATGTTATTGGCAATTTCCATTCCAGTTCCTCAATTACTTTACATTGTGTTGTGGCCTGTGGATCCCAAACCCATGTCTACTGTTGTACAACCATTCTATACCATCCCCAGCTATATCTATTTGTATCTAAAGTGCAATTGCTAGTCAACTTTGCATCTTGCTTGGAGCCAGATCTTACAACTTTTGGAGCGTAAACATATAAGCTGACCTTTCAAAACTGTTGGTATTTGAAGAATATGACAGTAAAAGAAAAAGTAGTGCACATATAGTGCCAACTAAACCAAGTTACACTCTTCAAAGCCCATTTCCTCTGCTTTCTAGTTGGTAAAACTGGCCTCCAGAAGGCCATGATTCTGAAGAGTCAACATACAGACTGGCTCACTACCCACTGAAATGTATGTGGAGACACATTTTAATTTACTGCTGACCCACTTCTGGTATCTGTATGAGAAACCACAAAATCAATAAAAAAACCAATTCAGGGGAGGGAAAAACAGATGAATTAGCTAACCAGAGAATTCGATTCTCATATCACTAATGAGAGTTTATAACTGGGAGTACCCCATACACAAGGAGCTGCGGTGGCTCAAGTGGTTAAGATGCTGAACTGCAGGCTGTGGAAGGTTGGTAGTCCAGCAGTTCGAGACCCGAGTGTGCCGCATGATGGAGTGAGCTCCCGTCTCTGGTTCCAGCTCCTGCCAACCTAGCAGTTCGAAAGCAAGAAATTGCAAGTAGATAAATAGGGACCACTTCGGTGGGAAGGTAACAGCGTTCCGTGCGCCTTGGTGTTCAGTCATGCCGGCCACATGACCACGGAAACGTCTTCGGACAGCGCTGGCTCTTCAGCTTTGAAACGGAGATGAGCACCGCAACCCTAGAGTCGGACTCAACTGGCTTTCGAGCAAGGGAACCTTTACCTTTACCTTACCCCATACACAAACCACAGTTTGTTACAAGGGAAAATCATGTAAAATGTTATTCAAAAGACAAACTCAGAACATCCCATATAATTGCAGAGATTAAATTCTTTAGAAAAACTACATCTCAGAGATTACGGAAAGTAATTACATTAAAAACCATGTACAGGTGAAGCTGCAAACAGTATATACAACACAGCTTAATTAAAAATGTTGAAGTAAAACAAATCTTTAGAATTGCCCGTGTTAAAGTCCCAATTAGTTTAGGAAATTAAATGTGATAAATTGGACCTTGATATGGAAATCTATCCCACGTTTCCCTTCTCCTTTGCCATCTGGCAGAAAGAATATATCACCATGAAACATTCATTAGTTTTTCCGGCAGCACCTTGAACCCCATTGAGCTGGGCATTGTTCAGCCACAATAAAAGGTCAAGTCATCAGGTAGGCAAATATTGGCCAAGTTCAAGCACATTTATTTCCTTTTAAAAAGAAAAGAGGCCTACGAGATCCATGGTTTGGGATGCATTTGGAAAGACAAAGGAGGCAAATCCCCCATGGTATGCTAGCGGAGGTCTGTGTTTGTCAAGAAGGCAACAATTCTGATGAGACTCTGTAAAATCTAATATTATTTAATCAGAGCACTGTCCCCCTGTACCCAGGCAGACAAGCTATAGTGGCAGCTCCTCTTTCTTTGGGTTCAGTCTGAGACATTTGAGGAGGACCCAGATGTTGGGCAAGTTATTTTTGACTTTATTAATTTATTTGTCTTTAAAGGACAAGGTGTGCTATAGAGTAACCTTAAGTACAAAAGTCAGATCCTTGATACAAGGAGGATACACTTTGCATTTGCATATGGAGGTGGGTGGATGGGTAAGGGAGGATCAAGGGTAAGCACTCTTAGGCTTCTCTTTGGTTGTCAGTGCATGTCACAGCCCAAGCGTCTTGGGGGCTTGATTTGAATTGGAACTACAGCGCAGGGGAAGGAGGTGTAACCCAAATCAGCATATGCAGGAAGGTTCCATAATGAGCAAAGGTGTCCCATTGCTAGAGCAGAGCAAAGACATGTATCCTGGGTACCTTAAAATATAATTGAGGTATTAACTTTGTGTATATCCAGGTTCAGATTCAGATCAACACTTGAAGGAATGAGGCGGAGCAAATTCTTAAACAGAAAACTAACAGAAAAAAGACCAAATTAAATTAAGCCATGTTGTAGAACAAAATGGAGATTTACGTAAAAGGCAATGATAAAAACAACCCAAAACCTTTCTCTTGCAAACTGCCTGTCTATAGGGAACTAAAACTGAAAGAGGGAAAACATCATAGAGGAAGAAGAAGAAGAGACTGAATATATACCCCACCCATTACTACCCAAAGGAGTCTCAGAAAGGCTTACTATCTCCTTTCCCTTCCCCCCCACAACAACCCTGTGAGGTTGGTGGGGCTGAGAGAGCTCTTTTGAGAACTGCCCTTGAGAGAACAGCTCTGAGAGAACTTGTGACTGACCCAAGGTCACACCAGCAGCTGCATGTGGAGGAGTGGGGGGGGTCAAACCCAGTTCTCCCAGATTAGAGTCTGCGCTCCTAACCACTACACCAAATTGGAGAGAAGGGGGGAGGAGGTTGTCTTCTGTGCCAATGAAGTGGCATCAGGATTGAAACTGACCAGGCGGGGGAAGAAAGTGCGGCAAAGCGGGTCCATGAAGTGAAGGAAGATGCAAGAGGCCAACCATAGAGCTGGGATAACTGGTTGAGTCCAAACTGACTACAGAGGGGAAGGGAAAGGAAAGGCTGAAGCCTAATGTGACCCAAAATGGCCCAGGGGCATTATTTGCCTTTTGGGGGACTTCACATGTACTGAATACTGCATGTCCAGACTTTCAAGAGGATAAATAATGTCTTCAGGGTAGTTTGGGTTGGAAAAATGGCACCGGGGGGGGGGGAGCTGAAGCCGTTCTGAGGTCTCCAAGGTCTTCACCCCATGGGAACCCCTGTTTTGTTACATTTGATCCCATTTTGTACTCGTGTACACCTCAGCATGGGCCTAGAAATGATCGATGGGACTTGTATTGAATTAATATGAAATGACAGTGACTCATGCTAAGGGCAGAAAGGAATACAGGGAAGCTTTCCTATCAAGTATGGAAAAAACCACCCTAAAAAGAATTCAAGTCAAGGGCCATTTCCCCCAAGGACTTCAGAGCCTCTTTCCAGATACTGAACCAAGAAAATAAGCAATGGGTCAGTTCCAGCAATTTGCCCCATATCTCAATGACTCAACAGACAAAAGAAGAGAAGAAGAGATTGGATTTATACCATGCCCTTCACTACCCAAGGGAGTCTCAGAGCTGCTTACAATCTCTTTCTCTCCTCCACCATGAAAACCCTGTGAGGTAGATGGGGCTGAGAGAGCTCTTTCAGGAACTGCCCTTGAGAGGACAGCTCTGAAAGAACTTATGACTGACCCAAGGTAACGCCAGCAGCTGCATGTGGAGGAGTGGGGAATCAAACCCAGTTCTTCCAGATTAGAGTCCGCTCTCCTAACCACTACACCAAACTGGCTCTCTCAAGGTTCCTGCCCTTCCCCAATCATGACAAGTACCCAGATATAGATAGTTACATACCTAACTTCCACATCACCTCAAGGGAACATTTTATAGTTTTAATGCAGAAGTATAATACAATGTAAAGAATCTCATTTCATACTTACTCATCTCTGGACAGATTGAATTTTTATTACTCTTGCATTCCAAGGCCCCCCTCCTCATCCTTGGCAAAAGGGTAAAAAGAGTTACCCCTCGGCCTCTGTGCTAATTTTAGCAATGAATCTCTCCTGGAAGATGACTATTCTCTTTGAATTGCCAAGGATTCTTGGCACAATCGGAAGAACCTTAGCTAATCCATTCATGAGGCTTTGCAGTTACTGTCTCATGACGGAATTTGAAAACCGCAGACAGAACAGCCACGATGAGAGGATAGCCAAAGGATTTTAGCAGTTTCCCAATTTAGCCCAGTTGGTCACACCTGACAATTAAGATGGCAATTCCTCGATACTCTAGCATTTAATTGAAATAATTGCACTTTTATGCAAAGTGTAAAAAAAACCCTGAATTCAGAGCTAATATACCAGGCAGGAACAATCAAACAATCACTGGAAAATTACATTGGTGTGTACGTTCTACATTGCTGAGACCTGTGTATAATTTCATCTGATTCAAATGGATTCTGGCCATGTCTGTGGTTAATTTTGAATTCTAGGCTGCATGCAGTAAAGGGTGAGTTAATTCCACTATTTTCTATTCTTTCATGGGTTTATTAGAATGGAGCTAGTGACACACCATCTTGTTCTGTGCCACTAATATAGAGAAGTACTTGCTTAATTTCTAAGTATCTGGTGAAATGCACACTTAATTTGGCAGAAGACTACTTTGTCCTTTTCACATTTGCTTGCAGTTCAGAAAGGATCTTGACTGTAATTCTCTAGTGAGACTGCAAGATACACAGCTAAATAACTTTAATCATATCTAAAGCTGAAAACTGAAAGTGAGCAAAAATATCCTAGCCATCTGATTTAAAAGAAAAATAAAGTTCTGCCATCCATGTTACCTTTATTACTTTTGATTACCCTATTCACAGGAGTGCTGTGTTCAGCTTGCTTATTTTAATTTAACTGGATCTAAGTCTCCAACTTGCAACTGTGCCTTATTCTGCACACTATTTAGTGATGATTTCACCTAACCAGTCAAATTCAACAAAAGTTGAGTGAGTTGAACGGCTTATGGCTTGGATACCCACTAGAAAAATCTTTATTTTTTTATAGTCCACCTTTCTCTCTGAGATTCAAGGCAGATTACATGGTGTAACACAATGATATCAAATAGCATGAGAGATCAGTCCTGTTCCCTTTGTAAAAGTGTCTTCCTGAAACCATTTCATTATACCATTACCTATTAACTTTATAAAAATGCCCTTCTAAAGAATTCTATTTTATCAGCTCACTAAGAGCCACATGTTAACAACAGTTGTATATATTTACCTTAAAACTGCAGCATAGGCTAATATAACTTAAATTTATACTTCTAGGAGATATCCAGGTCCCACCTGGAGGTTGGCAACCCTAATAATAGCCCTGTTAGTTGGCCTCAATGAGGGTGAATGACTCACCCAAGGTCACCCAGCAACCATGACAAAAGGTCAAACGTGGTGTCAATAAACTGGTCTCTTTAAGCAGGTTCTTGTTCAATGCAAACAATGATTCAGGTTGCTGCTTAGAAAAGATGGAAGTTTCTTTTTCTGGAACATAGCTGAAGCTGCTTGTAGCTTTAAAGACTCAGAAATGGGAGGTAACACAGGTGCCGGTGACTCCATTAGGATTGGTAGCTTCAAGGACATAAGAATGTAGAAGAGTATATTCCATTTTATTAGCACCCGAGTTCATCAGTAGGAGAGAAGGTGCTTGTTCAGTTGAACCCAATGCAGCTGCAGGGCTTTTGGGCAAATTGGCAAACCCATCTGGTTGGTCACATAATTTGGTTAGCAGCATACCTGATTGGTCAAGTGACATCATCTGCTATGCATTTGATAGGTTAACTAGGATCAGGCCAACACAGCACAAGATCTGTTATTTCACCCTGTATCTGGATTACATCTAAGTTTGAAGCACTTCTTGTTTTGTGTTGGTCTTACTGACTTGAAACCTTTTCTTGGACCCCCATCGGACTCAGTCTTTTGGGTAACATCTAGATCTTGAACCAAGGCTTGTAAATGTGCTTAGTTTATAGTTTAAGCATTTTTATTTTGTTAAAGCTTAGCAAGTGTTGATGTTCTAGGGTTGTCAGGCCACCCATGGCCCCCGGCAGGGGAGGGGAAGGTAGGGTCACCAGATCCAGGCGGGGAAACTCCTGGAGATTTGGGAATGGAGTCTGGGGAGGACAGGGACATCAGTGGGATACTATGCCATAGAGTCCACCCTCCAAAGCATCTGTTTTCTCCAGGGGAGCTGACCTCTGTAGTCTGGAGATGAGCTGTTATTCTGGGAGATCCCCAGGTCCCACCTGGAGGCTGGCATCCCTAGCTGAAGCGCCTTATAAAAAGAAGATTAATTTATGTTACTGTGACGTCTAATTGCTTTATACGGTGAACCTGCAAGTGAAAAAAATATATTTTGCTGGTCGTTAATGAGGGTCAGGCTGGAACACCTTTTCAGACCTTAGCCTTGGTGGCATTATTGGATCTTCTTCGTGGTCTCTGTGCATCACACCCTTGGGATACACTGCGCCTGCGCTGAACCTTCTCGGTACCGATAGCTAGCAAAAAGGGATTTTCGCGCCTCTCCCAGGTCACGCGCCGGCTCCACTGCGCATGACCAAGGAGGGGCACGCAGATCCCGCCAGTTC
>NW_015167567.1:598902-621465 GCF_001447785.1 Gekko japonicus | reverse complement strand
TTGGGCCAAATAACCTAGCATCTGTTCTTGCAGACTTGCTGGATACTCTTGATTAAATGGGGATTACTTGGGGAAAAGGTTTGGCAAAGAAAGTTTCACAAATAGGGAGACCTTTACCCTACTTTTGGAATCTGTCTTTTGGTTGTGGATACATCAAAATTAGCATTGCGCTGCCAAATTGCTGTTTTTCTTTTGCTCTGGCTCATTGCAACAGCTGTTGGACAAAGCTGTTTCATCTGTGAGGTGAACGTCCGTCTCCATATTGGTTTTACACAACTGCCCTGCTGCAAGCAATCTATGTAAGATGATTTTGGAGAATTCAGCAGTAACAGCACTTTGGGGGAGTGGTGTCTGAAATAAGGTACATCCGTTGACATCTGTGTAATTATGGAAATAAGAGATGCTCATTGTGAACTTTGGGACAATGTTGTAATATCATATGGTGTATTCTGGATATGGGTTGTAGTGATGCTTGGACTTGGGACAGACTGTCCATACCAGGGACGGAACATCCAAGCTCATTCGGTGGAGAGCCAGCTAACAGGCAAGGCTAGCTACGATGATTTGATTTTGATCTCAATCATTCTCTCTCTTCATCAAAAATGGATAGAGAGAATGATCAAGATCAGAATCAAAAGATCATGTTGCAAAGAACCCCCACCTGCTTCCCTGAGCAGTAAACAGGCCAAGGGTAACAATACATTCTTTGAATGACCACACTGGGGACCTGTTTCTCTATCTGGATCTGGCAACTCCCGCATCTCACAATGGTGGCCAGGCACCTAACAACCCTACCTGGATGTTCATTGCATGAGAACAGGGGGATAATTTTACAGGACAGTTTGTGGTATTGGTTCACTAGAAGACTACCAATTGTCCATCCCCCCACCCCTACGTCTGCCAGCTGCCTGGAGCAAAAAAAACCCCTGCCCCTTTAATAGAGGTTTAATGGTATGTTGTCTACATCCATGCCCTGAGAAGCTTCCAGGGATCATTCCTATACATTAAAGGAACAGGACAATTTTCTCCAGGCATTGTGAACTTTGGGACAGTGTTATAATATCATATGGTGTTGTAGTGATGCTTGGACTCGGGACAGACGGTCCATACCAGGGACGGAACATTCAAGCTCATTCGGTGGAGAGCCAGCTAACAGGCAAGGCTAGCTACGATGATTTGATTTTGATCTCAATCATTCTCTCTCTTCATCAAAAATGGATAGAGAGAATGATCAAGATCAGAATCAAAAGATCATGTTGCAAAGAACCCCCACCTGCTTCCCTGAGCAGTAAACAGGCCAAGGGTAACAATACATTCTTTGAATGACCACACTGGGGACCTGTTTCTCTATCTGGATCTGGCAACTCCCGCATCTCACAATGGTGGCCAGGCACCTAACAACCCTACCTGGATGTTCATTTCATGAGAACAGGGGGATAATTTTACAGGACAGTTTGTGGTGTTGGTTCACTAGAAGACTACCAATTGTCCATCCCCCCACCCCCACGTTTGCCAGCTGCCTGGAGCAAAAAAACTCCTGCCCCTTTAATAGAGGTTTAATAGTATGTTGTTTACCTCCATGCCCTGAGAAGCTTCCAGGGATCATTCCTATACATTAAAGGAACAGGACAATTTTCTCCAGGCATTTTGGTAACCCTCTCCCCTCACTGAGAACCCCTGAATGCAGATGGGCATCCTCCAGAGCCCTTACCAGAAGCTCTGACTACATTTCTACCATGAAATGAACATTTCATTCGTGTTCTCCATGCCATCTGTTATGGAATCCCTCTGCATATGAAAACTTATTTTGTAGGCTCTTGTGTAAACTGAGAGTGAACCTCAGAGCATACCCAGAACTTCAGAATCAAAAGATCATGTTGCAAAGAACCCCCACCTGCTTCCCTGAGCAGTAAACAGGCCAAGGGTAACAATACATTCTTTGAATGACCACACTGGGGACCTGTTTCTCTATCTGGATCTGGCAACTCCCGCATCCCACAATGGTGGCCAGGCACCTAACAACCCTACCTGGATGTTCATTTCATGAGAACAGGGGGATAATTTTACAGGACAGTTTGTGGTGTTGGTTCACTAGAAGACTACCAATTGTCCATCCCCCCACCCCCACGTTTGCCAGCTGCCTGGAGCAAAAAAACTCCTGCCCCTTTAATAGAGGTTTAATAGTATGTTGTTTACCTCCATGCCCTGAGAAGCTTCCAGGGATCATTCCTATACATTAAAGGAACAGGACAATTTTCTCCAGGCGTTTTGGTAACCCTCTCCCCTCACTGAGAACCCCTGAATGCAGATGGGCATCCTCCAGAGCCCTTACCAGAAGCTCTGACTACATTTCTACCATGAAATGAACATTTCATTTGTGTTCCCCATGCCATCTGTTATGGAATCCCTCTGAATATGAAAACTTATTTTGTGGGGTCTTGTGTAAACTCAGAGTGAACCTCAGAGCATACCCAGAACTTTTCTGTGATATATATCGCCAGGAAGACAGCTGTCCTTCAAAAGAGCTTACCACCTACCATGACTGATCTTCTTAATGTGGAACTGCAAGGGAAGCTTCTGAGGAACTCCAGGGTTCTCTGACAAACACTGCTGCAAAATCACTGGGCTAAAGCAAAATGGTGTATACATTTCTTAGTAAATAGAAGAAGAAGAGATTGGGTTTATACCCCGCCCTTCACTACCCAAGGGAGTCTCAGAGCAGCTTACAAACTCCTTTTCCTTCCCCTCCCCACAACAGACACCCTGTGTGGTCGGTGGGGCAGAGAGAGCTCTTGTCAGAAACTGCTCTTTTTCAAGAACAGCTGTGCCAGAGCTACGGCTTGCCCAAGGTCATCCAGCCAGGTGCAAGTGGAGGAGTGGGGAATCAAACCTGGTTCTCCCAGATTAGAGTCCACACACTCAACCACTACACCAAACTGGCTCTCAATCATTTAATAAACATTTAATTAGGGGAAAGGGCTCTTGTGGATGAGTAGTATAGTGAGCCTTGGTAAAATGTAGCTTCTCGATTGGATTACATAAATTCAAGACATCCAAAATCATCAGAGGGGAAAATCCTCTAATTTTGAGTGATTGAGAATTTCAAAGAAACTGGGTATGTGTTTGAGATGCTGACACAGATTTGGCAACCTTCCGCTTAATCGAACCAAGGAGATTTATGCCGGCAAAGCTGGTGACCCACAGGTGTCTATGTAATTATTGTTAATAAAAAAAGGTCATGGCTATTGGGAAATGTCAAAGCCTTAGCTGTTGGCTTTCCCCTTTAATCGGGTTAGCGTCTCAGGCTTGAGAGAATGAAAGCAGGTGCAATTACATTGCAAGATTTGGGTTATTTCTTTAGCTTTGCAAAGGGAACCTGCAGAGGAAGGCAGGAATCTGAAGGCTGCCAAGGGGGAAGAGAACCAAGCAAGATTCAAGCAGAAGAATACGTTGGCTGTGCTTCTCATACATGGGAGATAAAAAGCTGCCTAAAGCCAGGAAAAAAGTGTTAGGAATATTGATTTTCACTAAGCAGTAAGCATTTCCCAGCTGCAAAAACATTGTCTCAAATAGCCCAAGCAATAAGCCTACTGGAAAGTCGCTGATTAAAGAATTGCTGGTTGATCAATCAATCACCTCCTACAGGGCAATCCAGTGCAATTCTAAATCCATGAAAAGCCACTGAGCTCAGAAGAATGTAAATTCTGCTTATGATGGCACTGTTCGCTAATCAACCAATTGATTAACTGGTTTAATCAATTCAATTTAAACCAATTCACACATTTAAAAAGTTTAATATATGCACTTTTCCAAGGCACAAACTAGACACCACTTGAGATTCAGAAGGGCATCTCCTCAAATAGCAACTATTTCAAAGATTTAGGGTGCGGCTCTAATTTCTCATGGTCTAACTTTACTTTGTTGTTGTCTAATTAGTAGAAATAATTAGTGAAATTATTACAGGGTTGTTGTACTTTTTTGCCATCAGGTCACAGTCCACTTATCAGTACCCCGTAGGGTTTTCAAGGCAAGAGATATTCTGAAGTGGTTTGTGCTGACAGAGATTAAATATGCAAAGGAAGTGGAGCACTGACTGCTTAGAGAAAAAAATAAGTAGGTTTATTAAAGAAGAACAAACTGTTATATACAACATAGAAGAGACAGAACTTTAACTCTCTAACCTAACTGTTGAAGGAGAAACAACAACAAGGAGGAAGCTCTGCAGGAGCAGGAAGTCTCCAGAAGAGCCAATCAGGAGACAGGATGGACATAATTTGAAATTGTGGGCAGTCCCTAATTAATGATAACTATCAGTCCTTGAGCTGTTCCCCTGTAGGGTGATCTTCAGATCTTCTTCATAAGGCTGCCCTATAGACCTTGCATATTCCAACAGTTTGCACAGCCTGCCTGTGCCTAACGGTCTCCCATCCAAGTATTAACCAGGAATCACCCTGCTTAGCAGTTGAGACATGACATGATCAGGCTAGTCTGGAGTGTCTGAGTCTGGAGAGAAAACTACACAAGGGCCCTGGTCACATGGCAAAGTTGCCGCGGGAGAGGCATGGATGGTGGGCGGATTATCCGAGTGCGATCACACCCCAACATCTGGGAAGTGGAGCACACCCGTGGCTTACTGCTGAAAATGCACATTAAAAAAGTAGTACCCCCAAAGTACTAGTAAACATTTGCTACGGGCTGCCTCCAGACTCCCGTGGTGTGATCGCGCCGGCGCGTGGCATTCCCCTCCGGTCCCTCGTTTACCTGCTGGTGCCAAGGGAAGGACCCGTGGTGTGCCACCGGTGCGTCTGATCGTGGATCAAACTGCGCCAGGGCAATTAGCCACGCCTCCCTCCCGCAATATCCAGCCCAAGGTTTATTTTCATGCATCTTTAAAGTGAGTTGGAGCAACAAACTACATCCTCCACAGAGCTATTTTTCAAAATAATAGTAACAAGTGGGGACCCACAAGAAACTTTCGGGATCAGCTATCCCATTCCCCCCACCTCTGCTTCTTCCCCTCTCCCTCTACTTCTCGCACACTATTTCTACCTTTCCTTAGTCTCTCTCTCTCTCCCCTCTATGCCTGTCACTTCCTTTCTGCCACCACCCCATCACTCTTTCTGCCCTGTCGTTCTTCCAGCCTCCCACCTACTCCCCCCCCCCAGCATCAGTGGCAGCAGCTGCTCTCCAGGAATCACAATGGATTGCCCAAATACAGACAGCAGTTCCTCTTAGGGATGCCAGCTCCATGTTGGGAAATTCCTGCAGATTTGAGGGTGGAGCCTTGGGAGGATGAGGTTTGAGCTTGGAAGTGACCTCAGCAGGGTATAATACCATAACCCCCATCCTTCAAAGAGCCAATTTCTCCAGGGGAACTGATCTCTGTCATCTGGAGATTAGTTGTAATTCCAGGAGATCTCCAGCCCTCACTTGGAGGTTGGCAACATTAGTTCCCCTGGAGGAAATGATTGCTTTGGAGGGTGCAGTCTATGGCATTATATCTGTCTGAATTCCCTCCTTGCCTGAATCCTGCCCCTCAAATATCCATGAATTTCCCAACCTGGAGTTGGCATCCCTATCTCCTTCCCGTCAAACAACCAACCTACCTTTATCTGCCCCTCTGTCTTCAGCTTTCCGTCTCCTTTCCCCCTGCAGCTTCTACTGTCCAAAATCACCCAGTGAGCTTCCGTAGCAAGATGGGGATCTAAGCCTGGGTATCACAAACCCTACTCTGAAGCTCTGACCATTACACTACACTGGCTTTTATAGGGTGGCTGCTGTTGAACAGTAGCAAGCAGCCAGGCCTAGTTGAATCATGCAAGTCAGGTGGTATCAAGTCACCCAGAGGGTGCTGCTAGGCCTAGGCTTGCCAGCCTCCAGATGGGACCTGGAGATCCCCCAGGATTGTAACTGAACTCCAGACAACAGAGATCTGTTCCCCTACTGAAAATGGGTGGGCTCTGTGGCATTATATCTACCTGAGGCCTCTCCCCTCTCCAACCTCTGTACTCCTCAGACTTCACCACAGAATCTTCAGGAATTTCCCAACCTGGGGTGGGCAATCCTAGTCCCAGGCCTAGCTCCAACCCCCCTGCTATTAGCCATTCATACTGCAGGAGGAATCTTCCCAAATTCGAGATCCAGTTCTGCTTTGCTTCCCCACTCCAGCTATCAGCCAGTCTATCTCTTACTGTCGATGCAGTTGGGCCTGGAGTAGAGACCTGTGGTGGGCATTTCAAAAGGTATGGGGGGGATATAACCCTTCTCGAGGTTATTGTTTTTAACTTTTTGGATTTTTTTGCGGAGCCATGAGTCCTCTGAGTCTGTAGAAAAACCTGTTTGGGGAGAGTGTGCCCCCTATCTGTGGAAATAAGTATCTGCATGCAGAGGGGACTGTTGGGAATTAGATATATAGAAGATAATGGTTATCAATTTATATACCACATTTGAAGCATTCAAAGTGTAGCAAATACATTTTCTCAGTAATCTTTGCAATAGCCCTAAAGTAGGGTTGCCGACTCTGCTTTGGGAAATTCCTGGAGATTTGGGGGGTGGAAACAGGGAAGAGCAGGGTTTTGGGAGGGGAGGGACCTTGTTGGATTGGAAATCACTTGTAATTCTAGGAGATCTCCAGCCCCAGTCAAACCAGTATTATTAGCTGCAGGTGGTCGATGACAGAGGGTTATGCAGGACCTTTAAGATGTGCTCAAATATGTTGGAAACATTTAACTGCTTACTAAGACTCTTACATACGTTCACAGGCTCAGGTGCAACATGAGGTGGCTGTCAAACTAGTACAGGCAGGTTATATCAAATATCAGGTCAGGTATTCACTCTGAGGTCCTATGAGGACGTCACTTAAGGCCCATCAACCAGCAGTCCTGATTTGCTGGGAGATCCATACATGAGGTAGAGCGATATACTTGTTCGCATTAGTGATGCTTGAATGCCCACCAGACATGAACAGGGAGCAGAGTATTTGATGATCAGTTTGACTTTCATTGACTTGTTCATGCCTGTTTGGCAGCTTGCTTCACTGTATTTCTTCTTAATCATGCCATGCAGTGCAATTGACTTTTTTTTTGTGTATACGTATTCTCACCAGTGTGATTGAGTTTCCCCCCACCCCAGTTCTTGCGACATGACTGCTCCATCCCTCAGGCAACTGTCTCGATAGGTTTCTACACCCAACCTTTTTTCTTTTTTTAAAATAAAATAGCTAAAAGTTTTGGGGCACCTTCACACACACTAACACACTTTCAACCCACTTTCAGCACACTTTGTGTTATGTCCGCACCACCAGGGGTCCACGGCCTCAGTCCTTAGCTTGGTTCCAAACACAATAGGGACCAAGGATCCTAGACCACCCTGAGTCCTCCAATAGGACCTTGGGGGGAAATTCAACCCCCCCTATGGAACTGTGGGTATGCCCGGGTGGAGTGTATATAGTTGGCCCTTGCCGGGCCGTGTGTGTTCTCTTGTTGTGAAGTACAATAAACGCGTCTAGTTAGCATGTTGTAGTCCGAGTCTCCATGTGCGAGCCCAGTACTTTACACTTGGCAACTGGATTTTATTGTGTGAAAGAGCAAAATCCACTTGTAAATGATTGCTGAAGTGGATTGAAACTGCGCTGTTCAGCATGTGTGAAAATGCCCTTTCTCTGTAATCAGGATTCCAGGACAGGGAGATGGAAAGTGATCTATTTTGTGGAGGCCCAGTGGAGAGACTAGGGCTTCTAGCCTATAGCCATGATTAGGACAGTTCAAATGGAAAGTATAACTTTATATTTCTTTCATGACTCATGGACTGGAACAGGGAAAGGGGCTTTTATATTTTGTACCTTGCACTGGGCCCAGAAAAAAAAATGCTTGGGTCTTGCTTTCAATACACCATACAAACCACCTGCAGAATGTTTAAAGTCATCGAATATAACGAACTTATAATTGTAATACTTTTTGTGTACCGTCAATCTTAGTAAACATTCAAGATATAACTATAATTCCCTTTATTTTGTTCTTATAATCTATTATGGTTCTATTTGTCTGCATGAATGAATGAATATATTCCAGTATGATTTACTCTATATTCTATGTATCTTATTCTCCTTGTTTATGAGATAATCTTGGTAGACTGTATTGTTGCTTGATTCATGTTTATTGTACTTTGTCGAATGTTTATTAGACAACCTTTAATAAACTATTATTGTAAAAATACCCAACTTTGTGTCCAGTGAAGGTGAGTGGATAGATTACACTCATTAAAGGCAGGCTGTTCAGAAGTATTCTGTGTTATCATAACTTAATATGTGTGTGTTTGCTATCTTCTGAAGAATCTATACATGGATTCCTTGTGGCTGCATGTTAGGGTTGCCCGCATCCAGGTGAGACCTGAGGATCCCCTGGAATTACATCTGATCTCCAGATTACAGAGGAGTTGGAGGAGGAGGAGGAGGAGGAGGAGGAGAGATTGGATTTATACCCCGCCCTTCACTCAGAGTCTCAGAAGGGCTTACAAACTCCTTTCCCCTCCCCTCCCCACAACAAACACCCTGTGAGGTAGGTGAGGCTGAGAGAGCTCTTTCCAGAACTGCTCTTTCAATGACAGCTGTGCTAGAACTACGGCTTGCCCAAGTTCATCCAGCCAGGTGCAAGTGGAGGAGTGGGGAATCAAACCCGGTTCTCCCAGATTAGAGTCCGCACACTTCACCACTACACCAGACTGGCTCAGATCAGTTTCCCTGGAGAAAATGGATGCTTTGGCGTCTGGACTCTATGGCATTGTACCCCACATTGTACCCCCGCTGGTGACCAGGGGGAATCTGGCAACCCAACTGCATGTAGAATGTCCCATCCTGATGATATCAGCATGGCTAGCAACTCTCGATTGTACAATAAGCTGTTTTCCGTTTATAAAGACTGTCATGTGTTTATTAGCCTGTATGGGAGGAGCAGTGCAGTAGCCAGTGAGGGACTTTAGATGAGCATGCTGTTGGAAGTGAAGGACTGCACGCTGTCTCTTAGTCTTAGACACCAGAGGGGGAGAGAGATAGTTAGGTTGGGACCCCGAGCACCCATCCTTCCTTTCTACTGCTCTGCCCTTCATCTTTTTTGTCAGCCCGACCGCCAAGATGGCGGTTTGTTACGGTTTGTCATTCCTCCCACTCTGCACCTTCCACCTTCCTCCCTACTTCGGCTCCAGTATTGCCAGGGTTTCCCATCTTTTAAATTCCATGTTTAACAAGCCCTTTTTAGGCTAGCGAAATGATAAGTGGATTGCTAAACTTTGTTCAGTAGAGAAAGAAAGCATTAGCAGGGGATGCTTTAACAGTCTGGCCGCAGTTAAAGGGAAGGTGGCCGACGGGCTTCCTTGGGACTTTCGAAAGCTTGCTGAAAAGTGATGCTTTTCTTCCCTCCCCCACTTGTTCATTCTCTTGCACTCCCCCTCCCCAACTTTCAGTGACTGCATTTGCCCTACATGTAGCAATGCGATCGCTAGGGAATTCACCTTCTCACATTTTTCCATGTCCTCGTGCAAAGTACATTCCCCTAGGGAGATGCCAGGAGACTGGCTGCTGCCCGCAGAGCACAGGAGACGGCTCTTTACCACCCCCTGTCTGGAGCCAGAGTGCTGGCAGTGGCTGCCCCTTGCCTGTAGCAGCTCCTGCTTTCCAGACATTAAATAAATAAATAAATAAATCTTTCAATTTATTAATCGCTCAATCCTGCAGAGCTTGCTGGCTCTGAGCTATTTACAGTTACTCCATTACACACGGGACGAACAATGATTCAAGGGGTAAGGGAGGACAACATATAATCTTTAAATCACACACGTTCGCAGCCGACGGGGAGTTTTGTTCAGCTGCAAGGTCAGACATGTTCCAACAGCATTTTCCCCTCGGTGTGGCTTGATGTCGTCAGCTTTCTCCGGACTGCTTCAAGTTGCAGTGCAGCACTGCCACTGCCTGGCCAGACGGCCCATTACAGGCTTCCTTGATGCTGAAGAGTTCTTTCTAGGCTTTTCGGTCTTACACGCTGGACATTCCATTTGTCAGCTAACACCTCCCCCACCGGGGGGTTTAGTGTGCCCACCCTCTCTAAGGAGTGGTACCCATTTTATCTACTCGCCGAAGCTTTCGAACCGCTGGGTGGACAGCGAGCGGGGGACAAGGCTGGTAGCTCACACCAGCACGGGGCTAGAACTGACAGCAGCTCTGTTCAGCTCAGATGTATTAACCAGAGGATAAATCCCCTGTGCCACCCCCTCCCTGCCCACCAACTTCCCCAAGCCCTCTCCATGCTTAGTCTTGAAGAAAGTGAAGGGGGGGGGGTGCTTAACCTTAGAGACCTTAGAGAGCTTGGTAAAAAGTGAAGCTTTTCTCCCCCACTTGTTCATTCTCCTGTGCTCCTCCCCCCCCACTTGCCCCAACATCCACTCAGACAGAACCCCACCAGCAGGAACGAAGGGGGGGGGTACAAAAGCAGAAACTTAATTTAAAACAAAAACCTCTGCACAACCCAGCCAGCCAGCTCCCTGCAGGCTGTGCTGCCGTCTCCCGCCTCTCACTACTGCGCAGTTGCGATAGGGCAATCGTAAATTTTAAAAACTTTGGACGCCGGCCCCTCTCCATGTCACAAGGGACCCAAACTGAATTGTGAAAGTGCAGTTTTTAAATTGTAGCTGCAAAATAAATACACCGGATGGTATACGACTGGTGCGGATGGCAGGAACAGAAATCCGAGGTCAAGTTTAAAGGGTTGACTGCTCAGATGCCCTGCTGTAGGTTGTGAGTGCAGAAAGGGGCCAAATCTCCATTGGAGTCAGAGTTTATTGGGCAGTGGCTATGGTCATGTAGAAGGTCCCAGTTTACATCACCTGCATCTACAGTTTTAGGACCAGGCTGCAGGTGAAAGGCTTCGATCTAAGACCTGCTGCCAGTTTGAGTAGACAATGCTGATCTTGATGGACTAGTGGCTGGATTCAGTATAAGGCAACTTCATGTGTATGTGTGTGTTCAATTACACTAGTTGTGATTAGGGTTGCCAGCCTCCAGGTGGGACCTGGAGATCCCCCGCTTTTACAACTGATCTCCAGCTGACAGAGATCAGCTCCCCTGGAGAAAATGGCTGCTTTGAAGGGTGGACTCTATGGCATTGTAGCATGCTGAGGCCCCTCCCCTCCCCAAACCCCTCCCTCTCCGCAATCCACCCCCGAAGTCTCCAGGTATTTTCCAATGCAGAACTGACAACCCTTGTTGTGATTATTATTCATTGTACAAGAACTTTTGGAGTCTCTTGATAGCTTCTGTAGTCTGTTGGTTTTTTGGGGCTGGGATCTCTTATGGATGTAATGTTTAAGGTTTCTTCAGGCTGTTTAACAGCTTGATGTTTTACATTTTCTGTCATTCATATGGTTTTTTTATCTGTTACCTGACTTTGGGTCCTCATTGCCTGGGAGAAAGTCAAGCTTATAAATGTTTTAAATAAATTAATTTAAAATATTTATACATTGCCTCTCACCAACATGTTTGAGGTGATTCACAACAGAAAATGATTCAGTAAAACCTATATAACACCATGATCAACCATAAAAGGTATAACCCACCAGATCTATTTAACACTTCCAGGGCTATTTTTGGGCAGGAACGCACAGGAACAGAGTTCTGGCTGGCTCCTGAGTTGGCCATGCCCAGCAGGAACTCATTAGCATAATCAGCCACACCCAACAGCAGAAACTCATTAGGATTGGCTACATTAGGGGTGTGTGGCCTAACATGCAAAGAAGTTCCTGCTACAAAAAAAGCCCAGGGTTTTGACAACAAAGTAAACAGAATAAGAAGCAAAAGGTGGGTGTGGCTGGATGACCACACTTCTGGTAACATGTGGTGTGTGGCCTAATATGCCAATGAGCTGTGCCATCAGGGGTGTGGCCTAATATGCTAATAGGTTTCTGCTGTTGGGTGTGGCCTATTATGCTAATGAGTTCCTGCTGGGCTTTTTCTACAAAAAAAGCCCTGCACTTGACATGTTTTAAAACAGCAACAGTGTGAAGAGCAATTGTTAACACATAGGCAGCAGCAACCAACTAAAATCCTATGGAAATAAACACAAAGCAGAAAGAGGAAGACATAAAACCCCAGTCAATTAAACTGAAATTTTAAAACTTTTTGCCATGTCATGGAAAAATATAGCCATGGCACCAGATGCAGGGGAGGGACAGGATGCACTTGACATGTTTTAAAACAGCAACAGTGTGAAGAGCAATTGTTAACACATAGGCGGCAGCAACCAACTAAAAACCTATGGAAATAAACACAAAGCAGAAAGGGGAAGACATGAAACCCACACCCGTCAATTAAACTGAAATTTTAAAAAGTTTTGCCATGTCATGGAAAAATATAGCGATGGCACCAGATGCAGGGGAGGGACAGGACATTCCAGAGAGGCAGCCCCCTGAGAAGGCGGTGTCCTTCTCGACCATACAGCTGAACTCACAAGAAGGGCCTGAGATGACAGCTCTAGTGCCCAAGCGTGACTACATGGGACAGTTAATTAAATATCCAGATCCTAGTTTATGTGCAGTATCCCAGATTCCTTAGAGAATATATGAGTCCTGAGCAATGTTCCCTCTAAGCCGTGGAGTCTTGTGAGCAAAAATTCTACTTTGTGAGCTACTGGCACTAAAGTTGTGAGCGAGCCATTTGGATGCTGCATAAATCAGTTTGCTCCGGAGCCATCGTTCCTGAGCTAAGAGGAAAATGTGTGAGCTGAAAGCTAAAAAACTGTGAGCTAGCTCACAGTAACTCAGCTTAGAAGGAACACTGGTCCTGAGGACCACCATCAGTAACCTTTTCATCCCCATAGGGCCTGACAGCAGTCTGTTTTGTGCGATGTATGTACCACTTCAGTGGGAAGGTAACAGCGTTCCGTGCACCTTGGTGTCTAGTCATGCCGGCCACGTGTCTTTGGACAGCGCTTGCTCTTCGGAAATGGAGATAAGCACCACATCCCTAGAGTCGGATTTGACTGGCTTTTGAGCAAGGGAAACTTTTACCTTTACCTTTGTGGTGGGGGCCCACAAGGAATCAATGGGTGGGGGAACAATTTGGCATTTTCTGCAGCCCAAAATCTCTGTAACCTCTTAGGCACTGGAAATATTAATTCCCCTTTTCTTTTAGGACTCTAAGCTCTCTCATCTGTGCCTCCTGGAACACTCCAGTCCCCCGGATGGCTTCCGTATGTAAAAATCATTATCTTGTCATGCTGCTTTCATGACTGTAGTGGGAACCAGGCACTTTACTATGAGAAAGAGTGATTGTTGTTAATGATATAAAGGGTGACCAGCCTGCCGACTGAAGGGAGCACATTCTTTAGAGTGATCCAGCTGGAATCTTTAATTGTCCCTGGTTATTAGATCATTGTCTTTAGGGAGGCTATCAAGGTAGCAGGACACACCGGTCTGTAACATTACCTGTCTTTCAAGAAGATTCCTTGTCATCTTTGTAATTTGCACCTCTTGAATTCCCTCTGATCCACTGGCACACAGAATTTTTTATAATTCGCTGGCTTGTGTCCCAAGTGATTGGTGACCCTATGAACCTACCTGACCACTGAGGTCATCTTTAGGGGTTCTTCTTTGGGTGCCCTTGTCATCTGAGGTAGCAATCTGAGAAAGGGCATTCCCAATCATGGCACCAAAATTATGAAATTCCCTCCCCAGGGAGATCCATCTGTCCCCTTATATCATTGTCTTTTGCTAGCAGATGAAGACTTATCAGTTTCTTCTGGCATTCACTCACATGAATACTCCTTCCTGTTTATATGTTTTTTTAAAGAGTTTTTAGATTTTTGTATAAATACGAAAAGAACATCAAATAGAAACATGTAAAAAGAAAGATCCGTAATTACATCAATGCAATAAAGAAAAAAGATATTTAAAACATATTCCAATTATCCACTTGTGTTTATGTTTTAATTGTGCATGCATTTTAATTGTGTATTTTTTGTTTAATTTTAGTTGCTTTTATATTATGATTTTTAAAAGCCTGTTTTAATGTTTCTGATTGTTCACCAATTTGGGGACCCTGAGGTGGGTGGGAAGGTGGCATTAAAATGTTTTTTTTTTAAAATAAAGAGTTGGTAACCACTTCACCACTTGTTGATGCCAGAGAGCCCTGCAGCCATGTGTATTTTTGACTATGCCAAAAGGAACATCTCTGCTTGCTATGTTAAAATGAATGATAAAAAATGAAGCAAGCCTAATTCAGACTAGTCAGACATCACAAATGTGAGAGGAAGTCACAGGTATGTTCCAAATCATTGCTGTTTCTAATACAGATAAATACCTGTTTATCTTTATGGTATACGGGTAGATACAAATACCTAAAGGGAAAAACAGTTTGTGCAAGTTTGTGAAAAACCAGCCTTTGGGTGTGTGCAATCCTGTATCCCTGATGATTGGTCTTTTTTGTCTTGCCAAATTACTAGAAAGGAACACTATGCGAAATGTAAGATGTCTCCTCTTAAAATGTTATACACAATAACGGTTTTATTACTCTATTTGTTCTGTTAGAAAATTCCTGTTCTGCCTCTCCAGGGAACCTAAACATACTTGTAACTTGTAGGTGAATATAAGACCATTCCCCTCTTTTCTTCTGGATGGCTAACATTCCCAACCTTCAGGTGGCACCTGGAGATCTCCCACTATTATAAATTATCTTCAGATGACCAAGATCAGTTTCCCCTGGAGAAAATGGCTGCTTTGGAGGGTGAACTCTATGGTACTATATCCTGTTGAGGTCCCTCTCTTCCCCAAACCCCACTTTTCCCAGGCTCCACCCCCAAAATCTCCAGGTGTGTGCCAGCCCACATCTGGCAACACCATTGATGGCAAACATGGAAAAAACTCTAGTCATAGTGTTCTCCATTTCTGTATTACCTCTGTACCTTGGAAGGGAAAGGTTTACATTACTCCTTGTATAATTAGTGAGAAGAATAGAAAGTCAATGACAATGAACCTATCAAACTATCATGTTGTCCACAATACTGTCAAAGGACATCTCTTGTTATTGAGTTGCAAATGTAACGAGAGAAGGGAAAGATGCCATTTAAGAAAAGGAGCAATGAACTACTGATGAAAACTGAATGGATATAGACAGTAATATCTTTCTGGAGCATACATGATCAATTAAACGAAAGGATTCAAACTGACTTGACATTTATGTACTGACAGGTTTTTGACAGTGACAGAGTAGTGCAGAATACTGATTTCATCAAGCATAGATTCATAGAAGCCCCCATAGTGCAAATTAAATGAGCTTCCTAGAAGCAATTAATCGACCTATTAATATTTACTTATATAATCTACATGAAACAATAATCTCCAATTTTCTTAGTGTGTAAGCTGTTCTTTTTGTCTTCTTGGCTCATCCCATTTTTCTCTCCTAATGACTTCAGTTAATCTATAAATCTTTAATCTGGTGAGTCCTCAGAATTACAATAACCGTTTGGTATATGGTTCTTATATTACCTTCGTATAAAGATTAATTGAATAGGCTAAAATGCATTACAAAGTTGACCATATTAAAGTTAATTATAAAGTTTGTTAATTAGTTATCAAATCAATTCCAGTGGTTAGAAAATAGTTTTATACTAGCAAGTGTGTCAATTTTATAACACTTAATTCATGTTAGCCCATTAAAGATAAATTAATCTTTATACAATATGCAGGTCTCAAGAATTTTAACTGATAATACTGTGGAAACAATCCTAAGCAGATCTACTCTGGTGTAAGTTACATTTTATTCAATAGGATTTACTTCCAGGAAAGGATTGCAGCCGTAATCATTCTCAGTCATACTAGGGGTGCGGTCACACGGTTGTTTTGATTGGGATTCACTGCTGTTCCCTCTCGCATTTAAATTAGCTGATCAGACAGGCCAATCCGCCTCCCACGCTGAAGCGGGCTCACTCCCACAATGTTCGCGGTTCTCTGCCGCATTTTCCTGTACTGGGAAAATCAAGTATTTTCTGGGTACTTCCACTTTAAATCCATGATTTCGCCGATCTGGACAGCCATCTATTGCAATGGTTGCAATTAGGGCCATCTGACCATTCTTCCCCACGATTAGATTTTTCCCCTTCTGCCTTTGAGCGCATGGGCAATTCAACATTTAAACATTCAGGCACACAGATGGGCTGGGCGGACAAGCAAAGTCCTCTGCAAAGGCGCTCCGAGCAACAATAGCTGCTGCTGCAGGCTTCAAAAGGGAGGGAAGGTGGAAGAGGAGGCTGTGGCAGTGCAAGGAAGTGGCAGCAGCAGCAGCGGTTTTGTGCGCCCTTGGGTTTGGCAGTGGCTGTGGCAGGGGGAGGGCTTCTGTGGAGCGGACCCTGCTGGGATCTCAGGGCCGTTGGTCTTCGCCCGGCTTTCCCCCCCGCCGGGAGAGATTCAGGAAGTGCCAGGTTGGCTGGCAGGCGAGGCGACAACGGCTGCTGCGGGCTTCGGAAGGGAGGAAAGGTGGAAGAGGAGGCAGGGGCGGCATAGGGAGCGCGAGGAGGCAGCAGTGGCGGTTTTTGCACTCTAACTGCTCGGGAAAGCTGACAGCCACAGAACGTTGATAGAGTTGGTTGTGTGAAAGAGCAAAAAGGCTCACAATTGGAGGGGGAAATCAGACTGGATGCTGAGTCCTCAAGCTGTCTCCTGGGCCGCCCGGGTGGGCTGGCAGGTGAGCGAGCGGCGGAGAGAGGGGCCGGCTGCATCTAGATGGTGCCCGGAGCCTTCTCGCGTAATGCTTGTGGTTTGGGGAGGGATGTGTGATCATCCCAACCCGGGAAAAAAAATCCCCATTAAATGTATAGCGGGAACAAATCATGATTACCTTGCCGTGTGACCACAGCCTAGGTCAGCATGGATCAGACTAGGATCTGGGTCATGAAGTTTGAATCTCTACTCTATCATAGGAGGTTAGTGGTGAACTTAAGCTACTCTCCCTCTCTGATAGGGATGCCAGCCTCCAGGTGGAACCTGGGGATCCCCTGGAATTACAGCTCATCTCTGAACTATAGAGATCAGTCCCATAGAGAAAACAGGTGCTTTGGAGGGTGGACTCCAAATTGTACCCCACTGAGTTCCCTGTCCTCCCCAGGCTCCATCCCCAAATCTCCAGCAGTTTCCCAACCTGGGTCTGGCAACCCCCACTCCACCCCCCGCAGGTGGCTGGGGGGGCCTGTCAACCCTACTCCCTGAATAACGTACCTCGTAGGGTTGTTATTGGAGGGATAAAATGAAGGAAGAAGGAATTATGTTGTCCCCAGTAGAGACAAAAACAGGATATAAATACCTAAATAATTAAAATAAAACAAATTACATTTCTGTATGGATCCTTCATTGGGCTTGCATGATCAGTTATGCCTAGGGTTGCCAGTTCTGAGTTGGGAAATTCTTGGAGATTTTGGGGGTGTAGCCTAAGGAGGGTGGGGTTTGTGGAGGGACTTCTCATCCCAACCCGGGAAAAAAAATCCCCATTAAATGTATAGCGGGAACAAATCATGATTACCTTGCCGTGTGACCACAGCCTAGGTCAGCATGGATCAGACTAGGATCTGGGTCATGAAGTTTGAATCTCTACTCTATCATAGGAGGTTAGTGGTGAACTTAAGCTACTCTCCCTCTCTGATAGGGATGCCAGCCTCCAGGTGGAGCAACCCTAATTATGTCAGCAACTGTGGCTGCAATCAGATGAGCTGCTTGATTTGATGTTATTGCTGTTCACTTCCAGATTTAAAATGCATGATCCGTTCCCTTCCAGATTTAAAATGCATCATCCATATCCCGTTCCCCAGTCGTCAGCCTCCCATTCTCACCTGTCCTGCAATCAGTGTTTTCTGACACCAAAGTCCAAGGTTTATGGATCGTCTGGTTTCACCTCGCATTTCTGGATGTCTGAACTCTCCATTGCGGTTTCAAGCCGGAAGGGAAGTCTTAACCTTCCCTTTCATTTTCTCTCCTTAAAAAAAAACAAAAAAACAGTTAGCAATATGCACATAAGTGGATCAAATGAGGCACCACTTGGGTGTTTATGAGCTGCAATGTTTCGATGGGATCCAGAGCCCTCGGGGGTGGGTGAGTGTTTTTGAACAACAAATTCAAGAAAAAAGCCCTTTTCTGCCTTTTTTTTGGGCGGGACGATGGTGGAAATAGTCCTTATTTAGGCACCAATGTCGGCAGCTGGGATTCTGCCCCTGGAACTTTACTCCAAGCCACTTCATAATATTGCTCTGGTGGGAAAGTTCTATGGGGGGAGAAAAATGGGAAATTTCCCTATGAAATGAGTGGGAAAGGGAGTGATTTCTGGCAGAGAAATACAGTTGTATAGAAACCACAATACTTGGCGGAAGGATTGCGGAACTGTCAAAAAGGAATGATGCTTCAAATAAGCGCTTCTGTGCACGCCCAGAAAACATTTTTTTTAAAAAAAAATTTATGCCGCCTGAGTGCCTGCTCCATGGTTACTGTGCAGTACTAATCTGAATAGTCAAACAGGGTGAGCGTGCAGTGAGGCAGGAAAAGGGTGGCATGTTTGGATGAAACTCTCCAGAAAAATAACAATGGATGAATTAGAGGAGTGGCCAGACCATGCTAAGCCTGATGTCTGACCACAGCCCAAATGACATCCCACCGTATTCTGCTACATATACATGGCTAGGCCTAGTACCAACATAAAACCTCCAGTTCCAGTGAAACTGAGCCATACCTCTAGGGACACAAGTTACAGGGAGGTTGGACCCCATCCCAGTCCCCTGTAATCAAAGCACTGGATCCCATCTGAGTATATCTAAAGTGAGACTCTGTTGCTCTGACTTTACACTTACTTGTATGAACCTCACTTGACCATTCACTAGGGTTGCCAAACTCCATGTGGGACATGGAGACCTCACAGAATTGCAGACTATTCAGCTGAGCTCCCCTGGAGAAAATTTGGAGGGTAGATTCTATGGCATTATACCTCACTAAGGTCCCTTCTCTCCCTGTACCCAGCCCTCCCCAGGCTGTAGCTCCCCAAAACTCCAGGAATCCCAACCCAGAACTGGCAACTCTACCACTCCTCCAGTCTGAAGAGATCCTCTTGGAGTTTTTTACAATCTCCCTTGGTTTTCTTTTCTTTTCTTTTTAACCCCCGAAGGGATATTTTTTATTTTGCAATAGACTACAGAACTACAAAGAAAATATTGGGAAGGGAACTACAACTAGGGATAAAGGAAAGATAAACCACACTATGCTAAAACCCCAAGAGGAGGAGATCTTATCCCTGTTAATATAAGTGTTAGTACTAAAAGTGTTGATATCACAATATACTTGTAGAGTTCTTGTTTATCACAGCTTCAAATGTGTTAATATGTTAGTTGTTATGAAAGAGCTTTCTGATCATCTTCTTGTTCTTCACTTCAAAAGGCTATTTTCCAAGTCCTTCTGCCTTCGGCTTTCTGTCTCTAAAATCATATACAACTCTGGTGGGACCTGCACCCATTTCTGCAGCAGAGTCCTCTTCCATTCCAGAGGTGGCAGAGTCACTAGATTTCGTTTCTTCCTCCTTAGACTCTTCCTCTATTCCCAGCTGACGCTGCAGAAACTCTTTGGCTTTGAAGGTGGAGTCTATCTTCTCTCTTTTATCATTGATCTTAAAGATGACACCCTCCAGGACTGCCCATCTGTACGATATTCCATTAGTTTGAAGGAAAGAAATTAAATCCTTATAATTTTTCCTCTTTTGTCGAATTTCAAATGGAATGTCTTTTAAAGTTTTTATGATTACATTTCCCATTTTCAGCGGAGTTGCTGAAGTCGCTTTTAAGATGGCATCTCTGGTTTGTCTTCTTGAGAATCTGACCACTATTTCTCCAGGCAGGCTATTTTTTAATATAATTGGAGTATACCCTATAGGCTAGCTCAATTTCTTTTACAAGCTCATCCGCTGTTAAGCCTATTACTGGAGCGATGATCTCGCTAAGCACCTTCCTCAGGTCCTCCCACTCTGCTTCAGGAACTCCCTGGAACCTGAGAATCATGTTAGCTTTTTCCATCTGTAACTGCAGCAAACGATTTTCTTGGACATTCTGCTTCGTTTCCACTTCTCCCATTCTTTTCTTCAATTTCTTGCTTGTGGTGTCTATCTCTTTCATTTTCTCATTTGCCTGTTCCACTTTTTTCTCCGTTTCATTCAGCTGGCACTGTTGAGATGCAAAGTTCTTATTCATCACGGTCAATTGCTGGTTAATACCATTGAGTTGTTTCATCACCGGCTTGAGCATGTCCGCTAGCAGTTTAATGACGTCTGCTCCCTCTTCCGGTTTTGGGCTCTGACTGCCTGGCAGTTTTGTTTTCAGCTTTCTCTGCTGGGCTGCCATTTTCTCCATTTTGTTTACAGTTCCTACCGCTTCTTCATGACTCGAAAAACTCACCCCACGATGAAGAAACCTTGGTTTTCATAATCCTAAATTACTTGGTGTCATCTGCCGTCTTGGCCACTCTGCTCATCACCCTTGATTCTGGATAATTCACAAACAAATTAAATCGCACCAGTCCCAGTACTGATCTCTATGGAATCCAACTGCTTGCTTTCTTCCATTCTAAGAACTTGTAATATTCATCATTATTATTCATTACATTCAATATACTAACTTCTTGATTGCTGTTTTCACAACTAGAGTCATAAACAGCAAACCCTCGCCCCACAAGAGGAGAGCCTAAATATATTCGCTATAGGAGGTAAACACTTAAAAATAATTTCCGGTTCCATTTCTATACTTCTGACACCAAACATAGGCACTTGCCTCATTCTGACTGAGGCCTATTGGTCCATCTAGCTCAGTATCGTCGCCTGACTGCTAGTGGCTCTCCAGTGCCTTAAGGAGAGAAGGGTTGTTTTCAGTACCTGCTACCTGTGATCCTTGAACTGGTAGCTGGAAAGTGCCGTTGAGTCACAGTTGAATTGTGGCGACCCTGTGGGATTTTCAAGGCAAGAAGCATACAGAGGTAGGTTGCCATCGCCTGCCTCCGCATCATTACCCTGGTATTCCTCGGAGGTCTCTCATCCAAATACTTGCCAGGGCCAACTCTGCTTAGCTTCCAAGATCTGGTGAGATCAGGCTAGCCTGGGATATCTAGGTCAGGGAAATCCTTGGACTAGAAGATACCATTGACCGAACCTGGAAGTTTTGCATGTAAAGTTAGTTCTCTAATACTGAGCCACAACAGCTCTTCAAAAATGTCTGGTAAGAGAGTTATAGAAGTTTCAGTTGATTATGATGAAGTCTACATACATTGTTGAAGTGAAAATCTGGCAGTGCTGCCTAGCAAGGAAAGGTTTGTTCGTGACCATGGAACCTGGCCAAAAATTCCATCTCCATTTCTAAAGCGGTTTTCCAGCAAAAATAGCTGTGGAATTTTTTTCTGATCCCCACCACCCTGTGTATATTAATTTATCTGGCAACACTGTTAGAAATTCACAATTGATTACATGGGGGGGGGGCATAGCAATTGACTGAAGAAGGTATAAACGCAACCCAGTTGTGTCAAGAGAAACAAAACCGACTCTTTATGTTATGCAATGGGTTTGAAGCACAGAAGCTAGAATACATTACATAATCCTCTGCAGACTATATATCATAACAGCAGAGCAGAGAATACTGTAGAAGCCATGTACAGGGGGTTATTTTTTGAAATAATGGTTTGAGAGCTGAGTTTTATTTTTTTAATTTAGTGGAAGGTGAATCACAATCTTGCATATGAACAGCTCCAAATTGCTTAGGTCATTTAAACCTTCCACGCTACCTCTTCCATCTAGGGACCAGAAAGAGCAAACGTAAGTGGATGGCTTGTTGCGATGATGAGATTTTGACTGTTCCTGGCAAAGAAAAGAAGCAGTGAAGCACTTTTGAGCGTGATTGTGCTGACTGTTAGTGGGGGCTTTGGGAAGACTTGCTTACCGAAGACGGGGAATCTGCTCAGTGGTTTGCTTTAGGCATCGGGCGGACCTTAAAGCACAGTGGCTTCTCTAAGTGACATGAGCTGTGCTTTAAAAGCCGAAAAATATATCACCTTCCCAAGTTCCATTTTCCTTTTACCTAATTGCACAAGCCCTCGTCGGATTTATAGCTCTTCATTCAGACACCATAATAATTCAGACTCACCGTCTTTAATAAAAAGGCACTGGTAGGAACCCACTCATGCAAATGAAAAAAGCCCTCAGGCTCATGAGCCTGGGAAGCCCGAACTGCCAGAATGGCCGCAAAATAAAAGTGCCTCTGAATTTTGGTTTACCAATGTTGTCTGCAAGCAGTGAACTCCGTGGGTTGAATCCAACCTGCTTTTGCCACTGGTGAATAACGGAGGATGGAGTCCTCTTCGGCCACCAGAAAGACTCTGCTGTAGATCGTGGGACTTGTACTGAGGAAAAGCCTTATGGGATGGAGACTGTACTAAGCAAAGAAATTGAGGGCAATTTCTCACTAGAGCTGCCTCGCAGCACAGCGCCGTTTGCTCCAACACAAACATGTCAATTTCACACCC
>NW_015167567.1:595435-598820 GCF_001447785.1 Gekko japonicus | reverse complement strand
AAATCCAAGACACAGCATTTCCCATATTCCACATACACAAATGCAAGGACATTTTACAGACATACAGCATCAGCATAGCACAAATAATACATTTAAAGCACACATGGTAACAAATCGCCCTGAGTGACAGTGGGTGGTTCTGGGTGGAGAAGCTGTAGTAGTTCTGGAAGGTGTGTCCACTACCAGCATGTCCTTATCCTTGGTGTAAACAATCTGGTTGTCATATTTTTGAAGTTTTAGGAGCATCCTTTGAAGGACACAGGAGCTTTCCCAATGAGCTTGGCAAAGATTGCCTCTGAGGGTTTATGGTTGGAGTGGACTACTACTTGGGTGCCAAACATGTGGCAAATGCAATTGTCAGAAGTTCCCTTTTGATCTGTGCGTAGTTTTGCTCAGCCTGTGTCAATGCTTTAGCAGCGTATCCAATCAGTTGTATCTGCTGAAACAGACAGGCTCCTACGCCATATTTGGAAGCGTTTTGTTTGTATTTCCAGTTCTTCTCTTGGATCAAACCCCTGGAGTGAAGGAGCAACTGTGAAGGCCTGTTTGAAGTTGTCCAAGACTTTCTACTGCTCTTGCCTCCATTGCCAGAGTGGGCCATTTCTCACCAAAGTACACAGGGATGCAGCCAGGTTTGCTTGATTTGGAACATATTATATAGTGTCTAAGAGTCTCTAAAGGCCTTTCTTTTCCTCAGGTGGAGGCATCTAATCGATAGCCTCCACTTTGTCTTCATTAGGCCTAACACCTTTTTTGAGAAACATGTGGCCCATGTACTTGACTCTTTCTACTAAGAATTGGATGTTGTCCTTATTAAATTTAATGTCCTCGTGTCATGCTCAGTCAGAATACGTTTCAAAATGGCATTGTGTTTTTTCTTTGGTTGCTACTGTGGTGATCCTTTTGTTGAAATATATCACTCCCTGACCAGTTACCAAATGGAAGCCTGTTAAAATGTTATCTTCCCCATGGGGTATTAAATGTGCACACTTCTGCTGATGCTTTATCCAGCTTTATGAGCCAGTATCCATTTTTTCATCAAGGATGGCAAGCCAATTCTTCCCTGCTAAAGTCTTCCCAACAACCATCAGTGGGGGCAGAGAAATGTGGCCTCATCGCTGCTTTGTTAAGGTTATGTAGATCCAGGCAAATTTGTAGTGATATATTTCTCTCTTTCTCTCTGTGTATGTGTGTTTGTGATTACTTGACCACTGACCCAAGGAGTGGGCCAGTCACTTTTGTGATGACTCCACAAACTTCCAATTGTTGAACTGTGGCCTTTAATTTACAAAGGAGTAGGGGATCTTCCTACACTCAGGGACAGCTGTGGGTATTGCTGTGTTTAAAGAAATATGGTGAGTGCCAGGAAATTGACTTAAAGCCTTCAAAAGCATCTACGTGTAATGTCTGAGAATGCCGTCACTCAATGCAGGACCTATACAAGGCACAATATGGATGTGTTGGAGTAAATATCTTCCGCATGCATATCTTCTGAGTATGGAGGGATCATCATTTTCAGTTTCATAGGAGGCCAATTCAGTTTCATTAGGGCCTGCTGTGCAACATGCCAGAATTGCCCCTTTGGTTTGATGCAGGCATCTCCCAAAGCGACCAGTGTCCCCCACTGCCCTCAGCCCTACCAAGATTCTGCCCCACAGTCCAATTTAAAAGCAATGGCTAGGCCTGCGACGGCAACACTGCTGTACCATGCATAAAAATGCTCACTGCTCCTGGAAAGCTGCTGATTGGACATAGAGCCCACAAATCGCATGCTAAATCCCGTTTTCTAGTATTGCATTCTAGAGTGCATCTTCCTTCAGCCTGCACACTTCTTCAAAAAAATAAAATAAAATAAATCTTTTCCTGGAGCCTTTATAACAAATTGTTCTAAAGGCTGGACACTGTGCGGGGTTGTGTGTAGTTCTGCCTCCACTGCCCATCCTATTAGTTGCCAGCTCTGGATTGGGAAATACCTGGAGTCGATGTGATCAACCCGCCCATGACTCTTGCAGGTCCCTCGGTTTGTCAGATTTTAAACCTGAGGTGGTGATAGGGTTGCCAACCTCCAGGTGGGGCCTGGGGATCTCCCGCTTTTACCACTGATCTCCAGCTGACAGAGATAAGCTCCCCTGGAGAAAATGGCTGCTTTGAAGGGTGGACTCTATGGTCTTGTACCATGCTGAGGCCCCTCCCCTCCCCAAACCCCACCCTTTCCTGGCTCCACCCCCAAAGTCTCCAGGTATTTTCCAACCCAGACCTGGCAACCCTAGGTGTTGATGGGAAATGGCCACATGCTTTGCCCTGCGACCCACAGTTCTGGAGTCTGGTGATTTATTCAGGGCTATTTTGGGGCAGGAACGCACAGGAACGGAGTTCCGGCTGGCTCCCAAGTTGGCCACACCCAGCAGGAACTCATTAGCATAATAGGCCACACCCAACAGCAGGAACTCATTAGGATTGGCTACATTAGGGGGTGTGTGGCTTAACATGCAAGGAGTTCCTGCTACAAAAAAAGCCCTGGGTTTTGACAACAAACAAGGTAAACAGAATAAGAAGCAAAAGGTGGGTGTGGCTGGATGACCCAGGGAATGCGGCTTAATATGCTAATGAGTGGTGCAGTCAGGGGTGTGGCCTAATATGCTAATGAGTTTCTACTGCTGGGTGTGGCCTGTTATGCTAATTAGTTCCTGCTGGACTTTTTCTACAAAAAAAGCCCTGATAAAGTCTACCTTCCAAAGTGGCCATTTTCCCAGGTGAACTGATCTCTGTCCCCTGGAGATCAGTTGTAATCCCAGGAGATCTACAGCCACCACCTGGAGGCTGGCAATTCTGTAGCTGGGGCAGCCGCTTGCAGTGGAAATTTTGCCAGAAGTTTGCTTTCCCTGTGCAGGGAGCTGTAGTGGTTTCACTTTCGGTGTCATTTGGATGGCCTATTTTTAAAAGGAACCAACTCATGCTTCTACAACCAATTCATGGATTTTGTTTTTTGTCATTAAGTCACAGCTGAGTCTCATGGTGACCCTTTGGGGTTTTCAAGGCAAGAAATGTTCAGAGGTGGTTTGGCATCGCCTGCTTCCATATCACAACCCTGGCATTTATTGGTGGTCTCCCATCCAAATAGTGACCATGGCTGACCTTGCTTAGCTTCTGAGATCTGATGAGATCAGGCTAGCCCGGGCTACCCAAAGCTTGGATAATTATGTAGGTATCCCTATTGTCATTTTCAGAGATGTGATTACAAACAGTGTGATACAATCACATAAAACAGGAGACCAGTGGCACCTTTAAGACTAACAATATTCAGTCTACCATAAGCCAGATCAGGTTAAACTAAGCTCAGGTAGACTCGGGGTTTCTCTCATTTGCCTTCTGGGCAGTCTCAGAG
>NW_015167567.1:595087-595230 GCF_001447785.1 Gekko japonicus | reverse complement strand
GCTAATGAAAAACTGGCACAGAAATTATAGCTCCTCTTAGGCACTTCTCCACAGTGATATCGTAGAAACAGTATATGGCTCCTCACTTTCCAATTATGCAACAGCCTAAGCTGTAACATGGGGCTTGTCTCACTCATATTGAA
>NW_015167567.1:570304-594186 GCF_001447785.1 Gekko japonicus | reverse complement strand
ACGGAAACGTCTTCGGACAGTGCTGGCTCTTTGGCTTTGAAACGGAGATGAGCACCACAATCCTAGAGTCGGACTCGACTGGCTTTCGAACAAGGGAACCTTTACCTTTTTACCTTACATATGTTTGCAGAGCTGAGAGAGGCAGGCAGGCACTGGAGATAGGGGCTGGACCTTGGAAAGATATTCTTCTTCTGAAGCCCTAAAGTACCTGTCTCTGGAGTGCCTGCCTCTTCCAGACCAGGTTCCATCAAGCTGGATGGAACAGGAGTGACTCAGGTCATTCCCACACAGTAGGGTTGCCAACTTGGGGGGGGGGGTGTACCTGTCTCTGGAGTGCCTGCCTCTTCCAGACCAGGTTCCATCAAGCTGGATGGAACAGGAGTGACTCAGGTCATTCCCACACAGTAGGGTTGCCAACTTGGGGGGGGGGGGCTTGGAGATCTCCTGGGATCACAACTGCTCTGCAGACAACAGAGATCAGTTCCCCTGGAGAAAATGGCCGCTTTGCTCTATGGCATTACATGTTGCTGAGGTCCTTCGCTTCCCCAAACTCCACCCTCCCCAGGCTCCACCCCCAAATCTCCAGGTATTTCCCAAATGGGGGGTGGCAACCCTACCCACACAGAATGCCCACGGGCTGCTTCATCGTCCAGCAACAGCTGCAGGCCCCAGTTGATTGAAGACTGTTCTTATCTAGCCTTGCCATGAAATATTTTCTTAGTGATTTTCTGTAATAGTGGTATGGCCCTGATCCATTCCAGGATGATTTTTATCCATTTAAAGAGAAGTAGGATGGTTTTATGTTGTCTGCCTGAAAGGATGGGTTGGTATCCTACCCTGAACACTGTATTTTTGAGCTAATATATGCAAAGGAATAGTCTAAAGCATTACAGACATGTTTATTATTTCATGGGTTTGATCGTTGTTTTTTTATTTTATTTTAATGTTACTCCAATACAAAGCAGCTTAGCAGCCAATTACCTTAGCTAAATTAAATCAATCAGGCAACTCTGGAGTGACTCAGACACCCTCTGGAGATTTGCGCTTAGCTGCAGTGCCTTTTGCTCACTCTTTCTTTCGTTCTGTTTCATTTTGAAGCTTGTTCGTTTTGTCTGTTTCTATCATTTGATGTACCACACAGGGCTGCCATCCTGGGATTAGTGAGTTATATCTGCCGAAACCATATTGATTTTAACTTGAGGTCGGGCAACTGGTTGGCAAGATCATAAGTTGAAAGTGGCCCACTGTTGCTCACAACACGTGTTGTGAGGAAACAAATGGAATGTCTGCTGTGTGTGAAATTGGCAACAGACTCGCAGGTGGGTCGTGTTCTTCACAGGCTTCATAAGCTTATAATATAATGTTATTTCTAAACCACTGAAGGCGGCCTTGGATTTTTGCAAGAGTAGATATATTCCTGCCATTTCCCAGTCTGAGGATTGTTGAACTGTGTGAAGTCAAACATGTGACTTGACTAGCTTGTCTGTGGCTGAGCTATCCAGCTGCTGAGAGGGAATAGACTTCATATCACACAGTTTTGGCCAAGCAGCATAAAAATGTCTTGCAGTGTAGTCCTGCACAGGTCAGTGGGCCCAAAGCAAGCCACGCTGCTCGGGACTGTGCTGTTAGTTTTTGATAAACTATGTGTGATGTTGGATCTCCCGAAATGTAATTTGACTGCAAAATAAATAAATAAATACAAACAAGAGTGGAGAGATGGATACAGCCGTGACCCTGGCATGCATGGAGTGGGGGGGGGGGACGACTTTCTATCTTGATACCCTCTCCTCAATCAAAAATGTTCCTGGGCTGCTTGGTAAAATACAAACATAGTTCTTTTTTCACTTGCTGAGACTTGAACAGTTCAGGAGGCTGTTTTTCATCAGGGAGAGGGTGTGGGGCAATGTTCCCTCTAAGCTGTGGAGTCTTGTGAGCAAAAATTCTACCTTGTGAGCTGCTGGCATTAAAGTTGTGAGCCAGCGATTTGGCTACTGCATAAATTAGTTTGCTCTGGAGCCCTCCTTCCTGAGCCAAGGCAAAAATGTGTGAGCTAGAGGCTAAAATACTGTGAGCTAGCTCACACTAACTCAGCCTAGAGGGAACACTGGTGTGGGGGGGAGTTAATGCGCATCCCTCCCCCCAAAAAAAAACCCTGGTTCAGAGACATCTAGTCCTCTCCATCCTCCCTGCAGCTGCTTTTTGCAGTTAAATTACACAGGTGGGCCAGCTAAGGATCCCCAGCATGATTTCCCCCACTTTCTGTCACTTATGGAAGTCCTTTAACCCGCTGGTTCTCAAACAGTTTGAAGTGATCCCCAGTTCTAAAATTACTGTTTGTCAAGATCCACAGGCAAAGGAACTCCACACTAATTCCCCACTCTCAAGAAATCTCAAGAATCTCACATCAGTAAACACTGAACAGGCTTAAAATGTATTTTTCATGCTTACTATTTATAAATATAAATCCATAGTTCATGACTTTTTCACACATTAAACAAAAGCAAACCCAAACTTGCAATCAAGCCGACTGTGGGTGGTGCTGTTGCACATATGAGTGTTTGGGTTGTTTCTATACCGTTCCCAGTTGTTGTTTTGTGTTCTGGGGCAGTTGACTGTTTGCTGTAGTTAACTGTTTTAAGATCTGTGCTTGAGGTTGTGCTGGAGACCTCTTGGAAGTCTTTTAAAAGTGTGTCACATCTCCTCTTCCAGTTCATCCTGTTCAGTTTCTTCCTTCCTGGCCTCCAGATCCACTTACAAGAGAGTCTTGACTCACTTTAGAGCTCCCGCCCACAGTCTGAGATGCACTGCTTTAACCGCATTGGCTTCGCTGCCATTAATCAGGCCAAGCATCTTTTTGAATTGGATTGATAAGGTTAAAATAGGCTTTTGCCTGGTTCTTCCTTCCAGTGGATGAGGTAGGGTTTCTGTTAACAATCATTCTAAGATGTCTGAGGCGAGATGGGCTGGGTGTGTAACTGAGGACTCACCAGGGCTTTTTTTGTAGAAAAAGCCACCTTTTGCTTGTTATTCTGTTGACCTTGTTTGTTGTCAGAACCCAGGGCTTTTATTGGAGCAGGAACTCCTTTGCATGTTAGGCCACACACCCCTAATGTAGCCAATCCTAATGAGTTCCTGCTGTTGGGTGTGGCCTATTATGCTAATGAGTTCCTGCTGGGTGTGGCCAACTCGGGAGCCAGCCGGAACTCCGTTCCTGTGCGTTCCTGCCCAAAAATAGCCCAGGGACTCACCTTTAGATGTTCTTTCTGCTCCTGCCCCTCAGCCCCACATGGCCATTTTTCAGGTGCCAAAAGAGGGCACCCTGACCTGGATAGCCCAGAGACTATCCGGGTTTTGTCAGATCTCGGAAGCTAAGCTAGGTCAGCCCTGGCTAGTATTTGGATTGGAGACCTCCAAGGAATTCCAGGATTGTGACATGGAGGCAGGCCATGGCAAACCACCTCTGAACGTCTCTTGCCTTGAAAACCCCACAGGGTTTCCATAAGTCAGCCGTGACCCGACAGCACTTTCCACCACCGAAAGAGTGCAGGGTGGATGGGAGGAAATCCAGAAGCCTCTCCTCCTACCACATGGGCTGAGGGGCAGAATGGAGGCAGAAAGCACGCTTAAAGGTGAGTCCTCAGCCCTGACCTGGATTGCCCAGGCAAGCCTGATTTCACCAGATCTTGGAAGCTAAGCAGGGTCAACTCTGGCAAGTACTTGGGCAGGAGACCTCCTTGGAATACCAGCGGTTGGGAGGCAGGAGCAGGTTTTATTCAGCCTCCTCTCTGAATATCCTCCAGGGCCCCCGTAGGAGTCAGTCACCAGAGGTCATCGTGACTTTCAGGTCACTCACACGCACACACATGTAAAATATAAATACTAAAGGTGAGTCCTCCTCAGTCACATGTCTGACACAAGTCAGGTTGGAGGTTTCCCAACCCAGCTCACGTCAGATGTCTTGTGTAAGGTGTGGGATGTTATATGACCAAAAAAAAGAGGAACCCTCAGTTATTATGAGGGAAATGGATGCCAGAAACCTAATTTTGGCCCAAGGCAGGAAGAAATTGCTTTGAAAACTTGAAGCAAGAGCTGTATCATGGTCTCTAGCAACTGACAACCTCAGCTTCTCGGTGCTCTGCCAGGCCCTGACAGACAGCGCTTCTTGTGTTATGCAGACAAAACAGAACTGTGCATCTCAGCAATTGGCTTTAATTAAAAATGCCTAGGAGAAATGGGCTGACCCAGTGGGCTATGGCGAGGGCAGTTCAAAACGCAAGGAAGAGAGAGACCAGCAAAGCCAGCATACGAGCAACAAACCTCCTCCACTCTCAGACCCACAGTGCAGTCCTGAGCAGAGGGACTCCCGTCCCAGCCCATTGATTTCGTTGAGCTTCAACCAGAGTAACTCTGCTTAGGGTTGCACTGATAGAGACACCCCCATGCTGGCATATAGTGATGGATTCTAAGCCATTAGCCACCTGGAGAGCCAATTCGGCTGCGAAAAGAGATATAAATACATTAAATCTCTATCTCTAGATATAGATGCTAAATAATATTATTATTCAGGAGGGAAGCTGCAGGATTTGTGCAGAAAATGAGAGCTGTGGGGGGCAGACAAAGTGAAAGAAGGAAGGAGAGACAGGAGGGAAAAGTCTTCCGTTGGATCTAAGGAACAGGAGGGAGCTGTGCGCTAATGGCAGAAATGGTCCATTTTCATGTCTTAATCAAAAATAACCAGCCAAATCTTTGACTTTTTGGCCTGCGGTGATAATGCAAAAGAACTCTTTAGTAATAATTTCATAGCTTGAGCCACTTAACACACATGTTCATTGAGATGAGCTATTTTCAGGCTGCGGTCTTTCAAGGACTGACTTCAGCATACACTTTTCGAAGTCAAGGTGAAATTCAATTACCACTTTGTCTGTTAAAGCCCTACTAGCGCGAATCCAAGTGCATCTCGTGTGAGTACTCAGCACGTTGCCACATCAGTCGCGTGCAGCGTTTTGTATCAGGTAAATTTCATGGCAATCAATATCCTAGTATAAAGGGAACTGAATGATTTTCTGTCCTAATTTGCCTGAAGTGCTTGTTTCCAAGGAAAAAGGCAAGTCAAATTTTCTGCACAGAAACATCGGACTATCTCTAACTTCTTGAAGAGGACGACATACACTTGCATTGCACATGGCTGGTTTGAAACTAGGGTTGTCAGGTCGTCCCTGGTCACCTGAAGGGAGGGGGGTCGTAGGGTTGCCAGCTCCAGATTGGAAAATTCCTGGAGACTTGAGGTTGGAACCTGGGGAGGACAGGGACGTCAGTGGGGCGCAATGCTATCGAGTCCACCCTCCCAAGCATCCATTTTCTCCAGGGGACCTGATCTCTGTAGTTTGGAGATGAACTGTAATTCCAGCGGATCCCCAGGTCCCACCTGGAGGCTGGCATCCCTGTTGGGAACATATATAAGCAAACTGTAGAGAATCCTGAGATCCATTTAAAGTGATAATTAACGGACAGGAATCAATTTCAGCTGTAATGCTATACAAGCTTGTTACATGAGGCAGCTTTGTCATAAATGTCTCTTTCTCCTCCTCTGGAATATGTTGTTCAAACAGAGTTCATTAAAATCATAAATCATCTAAATTGTGTTAGCTGGTTTTACCAGACAAGTAAGTGTTGTCACTCTGGCGCAAAAGTGCCTTTAAAATGTAATTAACCACTAGCTACGTGGCCACTGAAATTAAGCTGAGCATTGTTAGCGAGAATGGGGCTGTGTGTGCAACTGCCCCCCCAATATGCAATAACTTTTCAATGGCTGAGTATCAAACTACACATAACATGAAAATACATCCTGACATATGAAACCCTTTTTAATGGAAAGCTGTTCCAGGCAATTTAGAGCAAGCTAAGCAAGGGTAAAATAGGAGTGCTTTAACCTTTCCCTGCCCAACACTATCCTAGAATTGCAAGCACACACATGCACACACACACATGCACAACTTCATTTTCCCTATGGGGTTCCAAATGCACATTTTTCTGCTCAGGGAAAAGTGACTGGGAGTGGCAATTTGGGTGATAAAATAGTGGGCAGGCAAAAGGCTGAATGCACCTCTCTCCCGCTTCTTTCTTTGGAGTTTTGCCCACAGATGCAGCTTTTCATTAAAAAAAAAAAGACTGACAGACCACCATTCATGTGTCTGGTTGTAATGTGTCACACTGGCCCCAAGTTGAACTAGTTGTCCAACAGGCAGTCGAATCTGCAGTTGTCACGCTTCAGACACATTACAAAACTTTAGCTTGCAGAACAGCTGATCACTCATCGGCTTCCTTCAGACAATCTAGATCATTGTTTCTGACCTACCTCCAGATGTGATCACAGGTACAGTTATATGGTGCAAATGGCCATGACTTCAGGATTTGCAATCAACTCATGGGGGTCTAAAGGTCCTCAGGTTACATGAGGCAGCTTTGTCATAAATGTCTCTTTCTCCTCCTCTGCAATATGTTGTTCAAACAGAGTTCATTAAAATCATAAATCATCTAAATTGTGTTAGCTGGTTTTACCAGACAAGTAAATGTTGTCACTCTGGCGCAAAAGTGCCTTTAAAATGTAATTAACCACTAGCTACGTGGCCACTGAAATTAAGCTGAGCATTGTTAGCGAGAATGGGGCTGTGTGTGCAACTGCCCCCCCAATATGCAATAACTTTTCAATGGCTGAGTATCAAACTACACATAACATGAAAATACATCCTGACATATGAAACCCTTTTTAATGGAAAGCTGTTCCAGGCAATTTAGAGCAAGCTAAGCAAGGGTAAATTAGGAGTGCTTTAACCTTTCCCTGCCCAACACTATCCTAGAATTGCAAGCACACACATGCACACACACACATGCACAACTTCATTTTCCCTATGGGGTTCCAAATGCACATTTTTCTGCTCAGGGAAAAGTGACTGGGAGTGGCAGTTTGGGTGATAAAACAGTGGGCAGGCAAAAGGCTGAATGCACCTCTCTCCCGCTTCTTTCTTTGGAGTTTTGCCCACAGATGCAGCTTTTCATTAAAAAAAAAAAGACTGACAGACCACCATTCATGTGTTTGGTTGTAATGTGTCAAACTGGCCCCAAGTTGAACTAGTTGTCCAACAGGCAGTCGAATCTGCAGTTGTCACGCTTCAGACACATTACAAAACTTTAGCTTGCAGAACAGCTGATCACTCATCGGCTTCCTTCAGACAATCTAGATCATTGTTTCTGACCTACCTCCAGATGTGATCACAGGTACAGTTATATGGTGCAAGGGGAGTAGACTTCAGGATTTGAAATCAACTCATGGGGGTCCACAAGGACTTCGGTGGGGCATCTCATTTCTGCCTTCCCCACTATTTCTTCTTTCCCTTCTATGGCAGCCCCAATAGATTCTCCCCTTCTGCTTTCTTTTCCCCTTCCCACCAATCAGCCAACTACCTTTTCCTGCCCCCCCTTCAGTTTTCCCTCTTACCCTACCCTGAGCCTCTCCCTAAGAAAATTCGGTCTGAGTTGTGCAGTGGATTCTAGCACAGGAATGTGTACAGATGCATGGTAGCCTCCAGCACTGGAGTGGTCCCAGTGACATGGTGGCTGCCATTGTTGCAGGGCCAAGCCCCATGGCCCAGTAGCTGCCACTGCTGTGCAGCTGGGCCAGGCCCAGTGATTGTCACTATTGCAGGGCTGGGCCAGGCCAAGTGGTTTAGTAGCCATCACCACAGGACCTGCTTTCTTCTGTCCTCCCCACCCACTAACCAACCTGTCTTCTTCTTCCCCCATCTCTTCAGCTTTCCCTCATTCCCTACCCCTGACAGCATCTCCCCAGAAAAAGTCTGGCTGGGTTGCATGGAAGCTAGTGCAGTAGTTGGACTCAGTTGAGCAGCAAACTCTGCCACACTGGGATGGGCTAAGTTGTGTGGTAGCCACCACTTAGCTTGGCTGGACTGAGTTGTATGCATATTGCCACCACCTGGCCACGTTGTGTGGGTAGTGAGTTTCCCATAGTCACCACTGGGGCTGTCCCCAGCAAGTCCTCCTCCATCAGGAGACTTGACAGTTGACATGGGATGTTTCAGCCTCACAGCACACTCCTGCCCTCCCCTCATGGCTTTATAGAAACTAAGACTTGGCAGTATTGTTGTGGTTACCTAGCAACCCCCAACAGCCACTGAGAGTTCCATGGGCATTCTTTTCTTAAAACCACAGGTGTTGTTTCTATTATTTGGGGGGCTTTTAACCCCCCCAAAAGTATCTCTTTTTTTTAGATTTCAGATTTGTCTGCAAGTCTGGGACTTCCTTCAGGTTTATAGGAGGAAAAAAAAGCCCCCCATCATTTTCCCACTCTGTCAATCATATCCTCTATGGAGAAGTTCGGAAACAAGATATATTGATGGGGGGGCCCGACATAATTGCTGCCCTGCTGGCTTCTTTGGCTCTTACAGTCAAACTGTTCTCTCTTGCTTCTTTCTACTTTTCCTTTGTTCTCCTAGGGCTCTGTCATGTGCTGTCAGAGACTATTGGCCTGTTAAGTCCAGTGCAGGCTATTTGAACTTTCAGTGGCTCTAAAAAATGAGTTGGTATTGTGAGACGACTACTGAGGGGGTTCTGTTATCGCCTGTAAGCTCACGTAGTATATTATGGACAACAAACCCATTGGTTTTGTTTGCTAGGAGACCTGGAGCAGTTCTTTGGGGAACCCGTCCCGTGGCTGTCCTCTGTGGCTCCCAGGGTCTCTCTTCCTACCTCTTTACCATGTTCCCCCCCCCTTCCATCTCCACTTCTGCCTCTGTGGTTTTATGGACACATTAAAATTCCCTAATGGCTTCATGCAGTCATTGTGGCTGCATTTTTTTTAAAATCATACCTGCATTTGAGAAGCCAATTTACTTAGGTCAACCAGACCCTTATCAGTTGATAAGAACGATGCTGATGCTTGCTGTATGCAAGAGAGCAAGAGTATTTGAATACCTGTATAACCTTCATGCTGATGCTTGCTATATGCAAGAGAGCGAGAGTATTTGAATACCTGTATAACCTTCAGAGCCCCTTTGGAAATGATAGGAGTACAAGCGCTCTTGCTATCTAGAGGCTGTATGCAGTGACCACCAGAAGCCCGCACATCTGCATCCCCTCTGAAGCCGCCAGTTTCCAGCAGGGTAAGAGGACTGTGCCCCTAGAGCAGTGATGGCAAACCTTTTAGAGACCGAGTGCCCAAACTGTGACCCAAAACCCACTTATTTATCGCAAAGTGCCAACACGGCAATTTAACCTGAATACTGAGGTTTTACTTTAGAAAAAACAACACATACATTAATTTAAGATGATCCAAACAAAGTAAGGGAAGCAATCCCAAATGCTTTCATTTACTTTAAATGATTTGGCAGAGAATTCGACACTTTAATGATGGTCTGGGCCTGGCTGGGGCGATGGCACGCGTGCCCACAGAGAGGGCTCTGAGTGCCACCTCTGGCACCCGTGCCATAGGTTCGCCACCACTGCCCTCGAGCCTGATGGCATCTGGCAAGGAACAACACAGCAGCCCATAAAGACAATCCTGAGAAGCCACCAGGGGGCATCACAGCAATGTAGGGACCTTCCGGAGCAAGATGAGCTCAGGAGGCAGACACCCTCATGGGGCAGGGATCCCAGAGTCTGTCAAAACTTCTCAAGGGTATTTAAATACAGGCAGCCAGAGGTTGAGAGAGGATGGTTGCAAGCGAGTGGCTCTCCCCAAGTGGATGGGGGTGAGGGGAGGAAGCTAAGGAGGAGTGGGGAGGAGGAGGACTGCAGTGACTCCCTGTCTGAAGCCTAAAGGGAGGGCATCGGCATCAGGACAAGCTCCCTATGACCCTCCCCCCCCAAGGAGATTCTGCCACACCTTTTTCAAGCCACATTTTCAAGATCATCTTCCAGCAATGTTGTCCTCCCAAATTCTTTGCGTGGGGGCACCATATCCTGTTGTTTAAAGGTAAAGGTAAAGGTTCCCTTGCTCGAAAGCCAGTCGAATCCGACTCTAGGGTTGCGGTGCTCATCTCCATTTCAAAGTCGAAGAGCCAGCGCTGTCCGAAGACGTTTCCGTGGTCATGTGGCCGGCATGACTAAACACCAAGGCGCACGGAACGCTGTTACCTTCCCACCGAAGTGGTACCTATTTATCTACTTGCAATTTCTTGCTTTTGAACTGCTAGGTTGGCAGGAGCTGGAACTAGAGACGGGAGCTCACTCCGTCATGCGGCACACTTGGGTCTCGAACTGCTGAACTACCGACCTTCAACAGCCCGCAGTTCAGCGTCTTAACCACTTGAGCCACCGCAGCTCCTTTATCCTGTTGTTTACTAGATACTAATTCCTAGACCTGTTTAGGTGGGAAACTACCCCTTGAACCAGCAAGAGTTTAGAAGAAAAAATTACCCAAGCAATACTCAGATAAGCAGTCCCCTTTACTGTTGGTCTACTGAAGGAACTTCTGTAGGCACTCATTGACTATCGCCAGCGGCTTTTCAAACCCTCCTTGCAACTGGCAAAAATTGATCTGTCAGACCCCATCAGGCACGGACAGCTGCTGTTTTGTACAATTGCTTTGTTTATCTGAAATGTTACATGGTGATTTCCAGGATTTCTCAGTGGTCTTTAGAGAAGTGGATGGTGGAACAAACATATCGCAAGCTTCCAGGCAGAGACATCTGTTCTAGGCTTTCTGCGCTAACTCCAAAATTTCAGTTATGGGATCTTGGGAATACATAAGTTTCCATCTGCAATTATTTTGAGAAAAACCACCTGGGATTCCCAGATTCTGCTTATTTTAAGGTACAGCCTTACAACAGTTCTATAGAATATAATGAAGGGCTTCACTGTAGAACAGTTCCAGTAAAAAATATAGAATGAGCATCAAATGATTTGTGTTAAAGTCAGCTCCTTTTAAAAAAGAAATCTGACTGTTCCTGGTCCATCTAAGGGGAAAACAGACCTTATATCATGCCCAAGTTTTAATGGTGATAAAGTACTAAAAGAGGTTGCACACAATGTTTATTCACTTCAGTCCATTAGAAATCATAGGGCAAATTAGGAAAAAATGTGTTTCAGTTCATGTTGATTAAGAAGATTGATTAGCCTATTATGCAATTATGGCAAGACAGGAACTACATCACTCTCAGACTGCAGAGCCTTTCCAGAAGCAGGGAGGAGGAAGAAATGGGGACATGCTCAGGCTGATGTTATGCACACTTAAATCCCACTGATTTCATTGAGGGAGGGAGACAGGATTTAGGATTCCATGCAATTAACTCTCGTGGTGAAATCAATGGTATTTCAAAGTTAGCAGGCTGGGAAGAGTTTAGTGCCATCCAAACCAGAAGCCTATTATGCATGGGTATTTTCCCTTGCTTTCACTGTGCATGTCCATTGGGTTGTCATTGTCATTCTGCACTGATTTTCCTCACTTCAGTGCTCAGTTTACCTTCTGGTCGCTGTTTCCCCAGGTTTTCTAAGAGTGGTTTTGTGCCAATTTTTCCCTTGTTTCACTTCCAAGCCAAAGGTAATTCAAAAGCATACAGATTCCTTTGGATTCCTCCCCCCCACCCTTTTGCTACCCCTCAAAGGTCACTCCTCTGCCCACATAGAGGTTGTTCTGCCCACTCTGCACCTTCCACCATTCTTCCCCCTTCATTGGTGTACAAGAACCATTTCCCTCTCATTGTTTTAATTTTTTTTTACAAGCAGCATGAGTTTAGCGATATGAGACTATTGCTAGTTTCAGATCGCTGAATTAAAAAAATTAAACGGGGGGGGGATTTAAAAGGAGCTGCGTGAGGTTTATTTCCCTGCTAGTATAAGGGGGATTGGAGAGAAGGCAAATGGCAGTGTCCCCGGTGCAAAAAAGAGGGGGGGGGATTTCAGTGCTGCATGCAGACAAAATAAAGGGGGGGTCATCAACGCAGAATGAAATTGACATGAGATGTAAAGAGAGAGAGAGACAGAGAGACAGACAGACAGACTGGGATGGAAAGCCTAAAGCTTTGAAAACAATCTTTCCCTTTAATGCTTTAGTTGGGGGGACGGCAAAAAACTAGTCTCCAGAAGCTTAACATTAAAATGGCAGCTGAGCCACATGGACCTTCTGCAAACTGCCAGACTTAAGAATTGCTTGGTCCATTTGGTAGACAGAGTGTAATCAGTACATGACAAGCTTTTAAAAACTGCCAAGATCATGACCAGTGTGCAAGACCAAGTTAGAGAGTCACAAAAAGAAAACCACGCACATTTACAAGGAAAGGCAGAAAATTAGCATCACTATGCAAAAATACCCCCCAATCCCCCCCCCAGTTTAGTGGCACAATACTAAAAAAGCCCTCCAGATCTTCTGCCAGAGGACTCCTTCCCCATATAAATTGCAGCCCTGTGCAAAGCATGGTGGGGTCGCAGCCAACTCTGCACAGGTGTGCATGCGCGCACACACACACACACATTCCCAATGATCACCGCTTGCAATGCCCGTGTGTCAGTGGGTTCTACCATGCATTCTGTACAATCAACATGTCCCCCCCTATTATGAAATCATGTGACTCTTTCCATTTTTCACAGTGGCCAATAACACAGCAGAGAATCCTGTAGTGGGCAATGTGGGACAGGGGGCTTTGCAGCTGCTTTCTCAGATAAAAAAAAAGTCTGGTCAATTTCAACATTGGTTTTCCCCTCTTTGCCTGCACTCCTTTCTGTTCCTTTCTGTTCCCTTTCATTCAACGAACTAACGCTAAAGTGCAATGCACAAAGCCTGAACCATAAGGATTTAAATGGAAGGTGCTTTCTGGACGCTACTGTGCAGCTGCCATAGGGCAATTGTGTAATTTAAAAAAAATTGGACCCCACCCCCCACGTCACAAGTGACGTTCCACACTCATTTAGAAAAGTGTGTTTTTAAAATTGCAGCTGCAGAATAACAAAAAAAGGAAAAAGAATGGCGCATAAGGCAGGCACAGAATCCGAAGTCAAGATTAAAGGTTTACTGCTCTGAAAATCTGCGGTAAAATGTGCGTGCGTAATGGTCCAGAGTTACACTCTTTTAAGCCCATTGACTTCAATGGACTTAGAAAAGTATCTCTGCTTTGTTTGGCACTGTTATCTTCTTTATTTTATACTTGCCTTAAACTATAGATGTACTGTGGATCCAGCTGTAGAGCTGCCATACCTCCTACCCTCATGCAGTACATGGTGGTGGGGGGGAATACAGGAAAGAAGGATAACCATGTTTTTAGAAATTGCTTGGTCGCTGTTAGAAAAATCAGCAACAGGGAAGCTGTGTGCTCAAAGCCCATGGCTTGTTACATAAGCAGCGCCTTTACACTTGTTGACTGCAGCTGTGAGAGCCCTTCTTCAGAGCTGAGGAATTATTCCTTCACCTTTTTCCTTTTGTTTAGGAATGATTGGGGAAACCTTCCTTTTCATCTGGCTTTTCACATTTCTCCCTAGATTGATTTTCCTTTGAACGTCTGTTCTTTTTATTTTAAGAAGTTCTCTATTTTAAAGATGTTTTGCTGTGTTTTATGTTTTAAATGATTATTATATTTATCTTTTCTTGTTCCAAGCCGTTTTGAACAAGTTGGGGAAGTGACATATAACATTACTTTAAAAAAAGGGGGGGAAAGGGGAAAAATTTGATGGGAAATTGTTGTGGCAATGAGGGATCTTTTTTTTTTCCTATCGGGGAACTGAACGATTGCTTCTGCTGGAGTGGTTTAGCGAGAAATTCATTATATCTATCTATCGTCAGCCAAGTTAACCACTCTTTATCTCCATTGATTTTCCATGGAAATCAATGGGACTTAAGAAGAGTGTTTAACTTTAGTCAATACAGATTGATGCCTCTAATAAAAGTTGGTTTTTTTTAATGGCACTGTGAGGGGGGATGTCCTAGAGAAGATGGGAAAAAATGCTTCAGCTTCTATTTTTTAGATTTGTGCTGCTTAGTTGCAGAAAGGTTATTGTGTGACTTTGGGGGATGTGTGTAAAGAAACTGGAAGAAAAGGAGAACTTTGGGGTGTATTGTGTGCTTTTGAAATGACAGTGCTTTCATTCATTTGTTTGGCACTGTTATCTCCCTGTGTTCAGGCTGTGGTTATTTTTATTGTTGGAAGTGACATATAACATTACTTTAAAAAAAGGGGGGAAGGGAAAAATTTAATGGAAAATTGTTGTGGCAATGAGGGATCTTTTTTTTTTCCTATCGGGGAACTGAACGATTGCTTCTGCTGGATTGGTTTAGCGAGAAATTCATTATATCTATCTATCGTCAGCCAAGTTAACCACTCTTTATCTCCATTGATTTTCCATGGAAATCAATGGGACTTAAGAAGAGTGTTTAACTTTGGTCAATACAGATTGATGCCTCTAATAAAAGTTGGTTTTTTTTAATGGCACTGTGAGGGGGGATGTCCTAGAGAAGATGGGAAAAAATGCTTCAGCTTCTATTTTTTAGATTTGTGCTGCTTAGTTGCAGAAAGGTTATTGTGTGACTTTGGGGGATGTGTGTAAAGAAACTGAAAGAAAAGGAAAACTTTGGGGTGTATTGTGTGTTTTTGAAAAGACAGTGCTTTCATTCATTTGTTTGGCACTGTTATCTCCCTGTGTTCAGGCTGTGGTTATTTTTATTGTTGTTATTGATGATGATGATACAATTTTGAACTGCCCTCCCCTAGAAAACCAGGCTTAGGGAGGTATATAACAAGATAACAAATACAACATTTACAAACAAATTAAAATAGGTAAAAACACAACAGTATATTATGATGGTGTTAAAATTTTTCCTGATGGAGTCATCGGCCTCACAAGGAGGCGGGGGGGGGGCTGGAGGGGCAGTCAGATTGAACCATCGCTGTCCTCAACCAAATGCCTGATGGAACATCTCTACCTTACAGACCCTGCCTGCAAAACTGTAACAGGTCCTGCAGGGCATGGATGTTATTCAGCAGAGAGTTCAACCAGGTTGGAGCCAGATGGAAAATGCCCTGGCTCTGGTTGAGAATAGTCGAATGTCTCTCTGGCCGGGGACAACCAGCAGTTTTTGATCTAATGAGCACAATGCTCTCCCAGGGGTATTGCAATAAGCCAGCATAGCAGCTAAGAGAGGTGGACTCAAATCTGGAAAACTGGGCTTGATTCTCCACTCCTCCACATGAAGACCATGGGCCCGTCACAGTTCTCTCAGAACTCTCTCAGCCCCACCTTCCTCACAAGGTGCCTGTCATGGAACCACTTTGAGACTCCTTCCTTAAGGTAGAGAAAAGAGGCATATAAAAACCTGTTCTTCTTCTTGCTTTGTGAAGGGGGCTGCTTTTGGTATTGGCAAATACCCCCTCTGACTCTTCATTGTGGCTCAGATTTTGAAAAATGACAGTGCAATCCTAAACAGTATGTTCTTCTAAGACCATTGACTTCACTGGGCTTAGAAGCATATAAGTTTGCTTAGAACTGCAACGTTAGTGTCCTAAGGCTGATGATTGCCATGTGTAAATAAGTAAGTAAATTTATTACAGTCATTGACCAGTACACAGTAAAAGAAGTAAAACCTCAAACATTTCTTTTTCCTATACAAGCCATGTGTTCTACTTTCACAAGATTGTTTTAGTTGATGGTGTTAGGGTGTTTTTGAAGACTGCAGGTTTCCAACACTTTTTTTTTTAAGCATGTCTTTCAGGAATTTTGCAGGGGTTAACCTGTTAATATTTGTAAAGCATATTGAAGCTGTAATTGTCCCCAAAGTTCTTGACTACAGAGGTTCCATGTTGCCCGTTTATAATGGTATGGGAGCAGAAATAATATAACTGTCATCAGTCACATCACCACAGTCTGTGTGTATCTGTGGGGGGTAATCATATGCTGTGTCCCTAACTTCCAACAGTTTTTATTGTCATGCATCATTTTGAAGATCTTTTGCAACACAGAGTATTTTAATAGGTGTTTGCCATGTCAGAGAGTGGGGGATGATCAATTGGCTGTCCCTCCTGCAGAAACCTAGCCCATACAAACTAGAGACAAGGGAGCATTTTCTTTAGAGCAATCCCAGGAGGTTTGGGGGGTGATGCACAGAAAGGGGAGTGCCGCTTAACACGACAACATGACTTCTAGGTGAAGACCTGGAAGTGATGTCATCGCCCTGAGCAACTCTCTAGATTCCCCTAATCTAGAGATAGGGGGAAATCCTACAATGTCATGTGATGCTGTGATGTCACTTCTGGGTCTTCACCTGGAAGTAATGCTACTGCATTGTCTGACACTGTGTCACTCCCCATTTTTGCTCCTGCTGCTACATCAAGCCACAACCAGATGTATGGTGGAGGAAAGTTGCCAGCCACGGCAGGCAACCAGGATACCTTAACATTCTTTGGTAGCATTCTACATATGAGGATATCTTGCATGTAGCCCTCTACACTTGCAGTGGTAGAGTCTGTCATCTCCTGTTTGTGCAGACTGGTCCTAAACAAAACACTGTAATCACACAATGAAAGGCAACAGACAGACAGACAACCTTCAGTAGTTCAGCAGTTCGAGACCCGGGGGCCGCATGATGGAGTGAGCTCCCATCTCTAGTTCCAGCTCCTGCCAACCTAGCAGTTCGAAAGCAAGAAATTGCAAGTAGATAAATAGGTACCACTTCAGTGGGAAGGTAACAGCGTTCCGTGCGCCTGGGTGTTTAGTCATGCCAGCCACATGACCACGGAAACGTCTTCAGACAGCGCTGGCTCTTCAGCTTTGAAACGGAGATGAGCACCGCAACCCTCCAGTCGGCTTTCGAGCAAGGGAAACCTTTACCTTTACCTTTTAAGACATAAGATTACATTAAAATGTAAGAATACATCAGAAGTATGGCTGTCGAACAGCCAACAATTAATGGTTTCCCTGGTTCGAATTACAGATTGAGGAAAACAAGCAACATTAAAAGTTATAGAAGCATTTTGCCCAGAGAGTAGCAACTGGACCTTGACACTCTCAGGAAGACCATGCCCCATAAAAAGAAGGGTGTCCAGAATTTTTTCTCGAATCTTAGAATAAAATGGACAATTTAAAAGAACATGGGAAACGGATTTGATAGCACCCTGACTACAGGGGCATTGGCTATGTTCATAGGGGATTTTTTGGCATCTTCCAGAGAAGATGGCTGATGGCAATATGTTAAATCTGGCTAACATAAATGCCCTTCTTTGATGGGGATCAGTTAGAGAACAAAAATAAGAAGCTATCTGGCCCAGTGTCTGGGATAATCCCAGATGAACTGGGGAACAGGTTTTCCTGGCTGCATCAGTCAGGCACTGAAATTGAATATCTAGAAGCCTGCATTTAATTGTAGAAGGAGTAGAGATTGGATTTATACCCCACCCTTCACTACCCAAAGGAGTCTCAGAGCGGCTTACAAACTCTTGCCCCTTCCCCTCCCCACAATAGACACCCTGTGAGGTAGGTGGGGCTGAGAGAGCTCTGACAGAAACTGCTCTTTTTCAAGATCTGCTGTGCCAGAACTATGACTTGCCCAAGGTCATCCAGCAGGTGCAAGTGGAGGAGTGGAGAATCAAACCCGGTTCTCCCAGAGTCTGCACCCTTAACCACTACACCAAACTGGCTTGTGGAGGCAGATGATAAGTAAAGCGGGTCCAGATGTATTCCTAAGGACCTAATTTTTTTGGACTAATTTCAACCAATTAGGTTTATAATGATCTGTCAACATTAAAAAGGTAAAGGAATTTGGGTCAAGATTAAGCAGAAGGCGCAGCCAGAATTCTAGGACCAGAACACATAGGGTTTCATTGGGGAAAATCCACTCTGGACCACTGTGCAGTATTATCACACCTTGTTACTAAGTACAGTGGGAAACCAGGCAATAAGCTTCTCACTGCCTTTTTAGACCTTAAGGCGGCATTTGATTCAATCCCAAGAGACCTCTTATAGGACAAGATGACTAGAATGAATACAGATCCCAGATTGCTTTTTTTAAAATAAAAAAAAACTATATACACATACTAGTTGTCAGGTCAAATTCAATCTACAGGGAAAGGCAACGGATCAGTACTGCCACATGGCTTGTCAGTGACAATCCTATTAAAAACATTGCTATCAAATATTACATATGTAGGAATGTACCAATGTAAAATGTCTTTAATGGCGCTAATAAGGAAGTTCTTTTATCATAAATGCTATTTATATTTTATTGCATGTAGGGTTGCAAGGTCTAGTTCGGCAACCAGTGAGAGACTGGGGGAACGAGGCCATGGGAGGGCGGCCATTGGTGAGAGTGTGGAAGCCTGGAAGTGATGTCATGCTTCTCTAGGAATTGCCTGAAACTCTGTGGTATTCCTACAGAAATGTGATGTCACTTCTGGGTTTCGCCCAGAAGTGATGCAATGCCACCAGCCCCACAGCCATTTTTTAAAATTCTTCTCTTGCCAGCACTCAGACTGGCAATAGGAAATAAGAGGCAGGGGTGGGGAATCCCCCCGCCCCCATCAGGAGACTGGGAACCTTGATTAAATGTCATTTGCACCTTTCCTTGTTGGAATTCAAGGAGGCATACATGGTTGCTCTCTTCTATTTTAACCTCAACCCTTTGAGATAGGTTAGGCAGGGGGGAAATGACTGACCAAAGGTCATTAAGAATGGATCCTTCCTCCCAATTTCTCTTCCTTGCATGAGTTTTGTGTGCTGCTGCTGTCACATTATACTGGCACATAACAATGCTGGACTTGACCATCTCCTGATGCCAGCTCATTTGTAATATTTATGTAGGCATAGTACAGGTTGCAGCCTATTTCTCTACACAACCATTCAGAGCCTCTGATGGTGTGTTTTTGAAATCTTGTTTAATAAATTAAATATGACTTCTTTTATGGGGAGATTTAACATTGCTGATTGCTGCTAAAGAGTAATTTGTAAATAACCAGTTGCCTGTTGGCCTTCTAGTAAGACCCTGTAAAGCAGTTTGTGTGGAAACTGCTGATTTCTGTGTAAACGGAGAAAGGAGATCTCTTGAGGACTAAAGGCTGGGTATGAAAGATTTATTTTCGAGCCTTGCTACATCCAGTCTTATGTGTAAATTATGTTGAATATTTAGTGGAAGCCCCTCTCTAGAGAACTCCTGCCTCCTGCATTTAAAACAACTCAGTAAAGGTATCTCTTAGTGGATGGTTACTCGTTGGGGTAGTCAAAGAGATTTGGATAATGCTCTAGCCTACAGCTGCCTTACAGTGTGAGCAGGTAGCATCACTTACACTGTTGTGGTAAAAGCACAGGTGGATACATCGGCAGCTAAAGTGGGTTGCCAACTTTGGCTCGAGAAATTCCTGGAGATTTGGAAGCAGTGCCTGGGGAGAGAGGAGTCTGGGGAAGGAGATCAGCAGGGCTGTAATTTCACAGTGTCTACCCTCTGAAGTTGCTATTTCCTGCAAGGGAATTGATCTCTGTAGTCTGGAGATACTTTGTAATTCTGGGAGGACTCCAGGTCCCACCTGGAGGTTGGCAACCCTAATAAATGTTATAGTTGGGGAAAGGGCCATCATGCTGTTCCCCACTAACCACTAAAATAACTAAACCCCCCCACTGTGCTTCATTGACCAGGGCACCAGCTTCTCCTCAGTGGGCGATGAAGCCGAAGACTCACTCAAAGGGGAGGCTGAGGTCCTGGGATCATCCCTGCAGGCAGTTCCTCCAGGAGACAGGGTTAGCCTTCTTATCCTGGACAAGAGCCCTGCCTTCTTCCTCAGACTCCAAACACCTGACTCCAGAAATAGCCACAGCCCACGAGGTTTCCTTAACTGACCTCTCAAGACTGACGGTCAGGTCACACGGACATTTAGTGCTGGCTTCGCTGCTGATCCCTTGCGCATTAAAGTTTCCTGTTCATATTGGCAAACCCGCCTCCCGCACCGAAGCGGGCTCATGTCCACAGTCTGGGGTCCATCGACGATGCGCAGTCCATGGCAAAGAATGCCTATAAGATGACATGTATTATCTCAGAGAGAAACGGAAGGTCAGGGTTACGGAAATGGAAGCTCGCAGCGGCATCGCGGAGGGAGACCAAGCCGTAATGCCGTACAGCGATCAAGCGATCAAGCGCATGGATATACAAGCGCATGCGCAAAGGAATTCTATAAAAAAAATGCGAGGCTGTGTGAACAATTATATGCGCAAGTAAAGCGGGATAGAGATCGCCGTGTAACCAACGCGAAGCGATATAGAATTAACCGGATATTAACCGGATGCGACCTAGAAGGAACCGAATATAAATACTGCGAGAAGACTACCGCGATAAGAGGTCCGTGTGACCGCAGCCTGAGACCTAGCTCAGGAAATGCTTGGGCACCATCTTAGAAGCTATGAGGGATACCCAGCAAAAGACTTTAAACTAGTTATGGAATTTTGCGTTTTTAGTCAGGAATTTGGAAATCTAGTCCTGAATTGAGACTTTTTAAAAAAAATGTAGTGGTTATGTATATGCCCACCCAGTTGCTGCTACTGCCTCAGTGCTAGGGGAGTGGAGCTTATGCTGGGCTCTTGTACCAGGCCATGTGCTATGGTTTGCAGCCAGTGTGGTGTGATGATCAGTATGTCAGACAAGGACCTGAGAGACCCAACTGCAAATCCGCACACATCAGAACATAAGAGAAGCCAATGTTGGATCAGGCCAATGGCCCATCCAGTCCAACACTCTGTCACATAGTGGCCAAAAATACCAGGTGCCATCAGGAGGTCCAGCAGTGGGGCCAGGACACTAGAAGCCCTCCCACTATTGCCCCCCACAAGCACCAAGAATACAGAGCATCACTTGCCCCAGCCACTGATGGACCTCTGCTCCATGTGTTTCTAATTCCCCCTTGAAGCAGTCCATGCTTGTAGCCGCCGCCACCTCCTGTGGCAGTGAATTCCATGTGTTAATCACTCAAAGCTGATTGGATGGCCTTTGGCCAATCACTCTCTCTCAGCATATTCTACCTCACAGGGTTGTTGTAGGAGATAAAATGGGGAAATGATGTGCCCCACCCTGAGCTCCTTAGAGGGAGCACGGGATAAAAATATGCTTGATAGTTTCTAATGCAGTATATTGCCTTCTGCTTCTGATGGGAAGCGGGTGCATAATGTAGCCAAGAGAATGGGCTACAGCTCTACAGTATATCCTGGTTCAAATTTCCCCTCTGCCACAAAATCTCTAGGTGGTCTTAGGGAGACCATTCTCTTCTAACATCAATCACTACCTACAAAATGGGACCATAAAACTGCCTATCTTACAGGGATTCCCCCAAGATATAGTATATATAAAGCATTCTGAGCCGTAAAAGCATTGTATGATCACTGTGAAATAAAACAGGATTAAGTTACTAACCTAAAAATTGGGTGGAGGGGCATTCCTTATGAAATGTAGTTGGTGGGGGGGAAACATAGAACAAAGTTAGTAGTAGAAAAATACAAGAATTAATAGAAAAAGAAGACAGAACTTAAAAAACAAACAAACCCAAAAGAATGTATGAAGAGGGTTTAGAGAACACAAAAAGATAAGAAGTAAATAAACCAGTTTGCATTTTGGAATTTTTTTTAAGCATGTTTTCCACATGAAGCAGTACAGTTGCTATTTTGAGGGCCAGGAACAGACATTTCAGCATTTCGTGCTGAGAATGAGCTAATTTTTTGTTTTAATCTCATGCAGTCTGTTATTTGCAAGGGTGTTTTCAGACGAATTATTATCCATCTTCTATGGAGAATCCCGATAGCCCCTGACAATTCCTTGTCATGGGCTGCCTAGAAGGAGAGAGAGCCTTTCCACATTAGAAAAAATAGATGTAAAAATATCTCACCGTACCCTTGAAGTCCTCCTTGTTACGTGCAAATGCTGTCTTCAGCAATTCAGCAGGAAAGTATCTGCTCAGCAGCATTAGTCATAGGTGACTAGGAAGACAAAAGAAAGGACTTCCTGTGGGAAATCTAAGGGGCTCTTTCTTTTTTTATGTAACTGTTCAAAAATGTATGGGGAAAGGTAGCTTTTGACATAATGGATGTTATAGTACAGGTACAAATGACCTGATGGAGACTTTTTTATATATATACGGAGTGTCAAAGCTTTGTCATTAGTGTTCCTGTGAAGTTCCGTTCCTTTAAAATGGTCAGTTAAAAGTAACGGCATTGATATCAGTTGTCAGGCCAGTGGTAGAGAAGATAGATCCAGGTGGACAGCCGTGTTGGTGTGAAGCAGTAGAACAAAGTTTTTGAGTCCAGTGGCACCTTTAAGGTTTATTCAAGGTATGAGCTTTTGTCTGCACGTACACTTCTTCAGATACAATGAAATGAAAATAGAAATAAGTCATACATATATAGGGTAGAGAAGACAGAGGGTGATTTCCCACAAGCGCTGCTCCGCACTCACTCTTCTCTTTGGCCCAATGGTACGTGTCAATTTCATACAAGCTGGTGTGCGGCTGCATTTTGCCCCGCAGCTTCGTGCAATTTTCCCCGTGTCTACTCAATCTTGTGTTTTGAGGATTGAGTAGATGCGGGGGAAATCGCACGAAGCTGCGGGGGCAAAATGGAGCCGCACAGCAGCTTGTGTGAAATTGACACACTGTCAGCAAGCTGTCATGATTTGTTCATTGTATATATGCTTCACCTGTTGGGACCTCTTAACATGCAATTCTTTCTGTATTAACTCATATGTTGATAGTTGTTGCCTAGTGACCAATGCGCATGCTCATAAACGGCAAGCTTGTAAGCGTAACGCAGAAACACTTCAAGGACAGGTGGGAGATAAGGGAGCTAGCTTATGTCTACGAATATCGCTCATAGCATGGGAACTAAGATGTTTTGGAATATCCAAGCCGTTGAGATTCCCATTACTTTGGCACGGTTCTTCCCGGGCGGGAAAGTGTCTCATTGGTATAGAGTCTGTTTGAACTTTGTTCATGTTACCTGCTTGAGGTATTACACGCCATTCTAAACAGAAATCTTGTAAGTGAAACACCTTTTAATAAAGTCATCCTCTGGACTGAGAGAAGTGGCTCGTTAATCGATGGTATCATCACACACATCCCATCGGGGCAAAAGGGAGGAGTGAGCACAGAGCAGCGCTTGTGGGAAATCACCCAGAAACTGGTCTAGGACCATCCAGTATGATGTTAATAAAGTAATATATGAATTAGATCCAACCAAATGGAACTCATACAACCTTTTTGGTGCCTTCCTGAACCATGTATAGAACACTCAGTGTGAATCATGTGCTGCTTCTGTGAGGGGCAATGTGAATAGGCCTTACTCACATGGAATTCAATCCCACTACTATTTTTGATGGTGGAAGAGGGAGCAATTTTTGCCAATTCCCCCACACACACCTGCAGCGGACTCCAGTTCCCCCTTCTTGCTGTTCTTGTGAGTCCTTTGTACCCAGGAGCAGCATTCCAAGGCCATCTTGGGCTGCACCGGGGGCAGGACCGGCTCCAAGGTTTTTTGCAGACTAGGCCAAGACGCCTGCTACTTGGGAGGAAAGTGATGGCGAACCTAAACAGCATGATAAAAAGTAGAGACATCACCCTGCCAACAAAAATCCGCATGGTCAAAGCAATGGTATTCCCAGTAGTCATGTATGGCTGCGAGAGTTGGACTATAAGGAAGGCCGAGCGCCGAAGAATAGATTCTTTTGAACTATGGTGCTGGAGAAGCCTCTTGAGAGTCCCTTGGACTGCCAGAAGATCAAATCAGTCAATCCTAAAAGAAATCAACCCTGACTGTTCCCTGGAAGGCCAGATAATGAAAATGAAGCTCAAATACTTTGGCCACCAAATGAGAAGGGAGCACTCACTGGAGAAGACCCTGATGCTGGGAAAGATTGAAGGTCAAAGAAG